>NW_008621033.1:0-17283 GCF_000691845.1 Merops nubicus | reverse complement strand
AAAATCTTCTCTGTCCCTCTTTGACCTGTAAAATCTGCTGGTTTTCTCTTTTGACTGAACGTCCAACCTAGTCTTTGTTTCAAACATTATACTCAGATTTTCACGGTGAAAAGAAACAATAAGTGGAATAGTTATCATGGAGTAACTCTGAACAGTACAGAACAGGCAGATTTATTGCTTCAGGGATTTTCTATTAAAGGGCATTGTTATGAAGATAAACTGCCCAAAATGTGATAAATATCCACTCATGTGATAAAGAACTGAGGCAGGTGATCACCCAACAGGGCAAGACCATTGCACTGCTGCTCTACTTCAGCTACAAGATAGCTTACAGGCACAAGTGGCAGTGTTGCTACCCAGTTCACCTTTCTGCCCTTTATTAGGATGCAAATTGCTGAGCATCCCAAACTCCTGGAGGCTATAGGTGGCTGAACATTTCCTGATGAACTGAAGTTCTGTCAGAAGACCTCCATTTGTTCTCCTAATGGCTCCTAATATTTTCTCAGAAACACCTTAGGTTTGCTAAGCTTTTGCTGCATCCAAAATAGGAACCTTTAGTCTGTCCTGTGATGCCAGGTATTAAATGTTCCTAGTAAATGTGCAGATCTAGAAACCAATTAGGGATCTTGGAGGGGTCTACTATATCTGGAGCAAGGGACACAGAAGATGGAAACCAGGAATTTATCAACCTTAGAGCAAAGCACACTGGCTCAGACCAAAGGTCTACAGAGACCAGTGTTTTCTCCAACAGCAGCCTATAACTGCTGCCCCCAAAGGAAGAAGAGGACATGTCATGGACATTCTGATATTTCCTGAATACGCCCCGGCACTGGGCTGTGCATCAGGGAATTCCCAGGCAAAAAGTAGTCTTTGCATTCAGTAACCACTTGCAATTTCTTATGCCATGAATTTGTCCAGCTCTATTTGAAATCACATACACTATTAGCATCAGGTAGCAACAAGTTCCATGGTTTAATTACACAGACCATGAAGCAGTAGCTCATTTTCACTGCTTTAAAGAAGGCCCCCATTAGTTTCATCTAAGTAGCCTATGCTCTTGCACATTAGAAGTTGTCCAGCCTCTGCTCACCTTCTCCAAGCACCATAATTCCCTAGGTTTCTATCATATTTCCATCATCCATTTTTCAAGCTAAGAGTTCTTGATTTAGTTATTTCTCACATGGAAGCTCTTCCACAGCTTTGATTACCCTAACTGCTCTTTGTACATTTCTCTATCATCCTTTTCTGAAATGCAGGAGAAAAAGATGCAAACAGTATTCAAGACATGGATGCACCATATATTTCTACAATGGTATAAAGACACTAATTTTGTTCTCTGCTTTTCTCTAATAATTCATAGCCCACTGTGTTTCACATAGCTACTGAGCACTGTTTTCACACACTTCACATTTTCATGGAAATGTAATAACCCCAGTGTTTGTGGTTTGTTTGGTTTTTCCCCTGCAAGTGGCACTAGTCAAGCCATGAGCAATTATTGTGTATATATAAAACTTAATTTTTTTTCCCCCCTACATACATCAGTTTACATTTATCTGTACTGAATGGCATCTGTCATTTTATTGCACATACAGCGTTGCAAGGCCCTGACATTTCTTCATAATGAGCCCTTCTCTCTCTAACTAATGTTGCCATAGTACCACTAAACTTTGTTTCCCTTGTCTCTCCCTTTTCACATTATTTATAAACAGCACAGGTCCTAGTAGGAACTTCTCTACCCTTAGAATTTTTACCATTTAATTCACTACTTCTCCTTATTTTCCAAACACTTCTTCCTCAATGAGATAATCCTCTTATTGCTATGGTTACTGAGCTTTCTTAGGAGCCTCTGACAGACATATCACATGGGTCTTCAAGATTTCAGGCTATAACAATCAGTTCCTAAGTCTGAAAAACTGTCTGTGGTTATTCACTTATCCACACACTAAACCCAAATAAGATTCTTCCACAGCAGAAATTCCACCTAACACACAATTTTAAACCATTACACTCTCAAGCGACAACCTCTACTCATACTGTGTCTGAAGCATTAAGAGTGATTTGCAAGATTTTCACATCATTTATCCCTGAAGGGGTAATTGCATTAGCTTCATATCTGAAGTTCATGCTATTAAGGGTGAAAAAAATACGCTAACTGCACAAAAAGAAAAAAAAAAAAGAAGAACAAATGAATCTCAGAATCAGCAGTCTGTCTAATTTCTCAGTTGATCCCAATATCTTGTTAATCAGAGAGTTCTCCTCCTTTTAGCCATTAACTAATGACCAGTTGAACTGGATTAGCATTAACCTCCAGCATGGAAAGGAGAGCTGTTATCTGTACAGTTGGGATTTAACCTTTCTTGAAACTTGGATATTCTTAACTGTTTGTATTACATGGCAAATGGGATTTCTAACCATGGATCAAGATTTTATGGTGCTCTCTGTTGTAGAGCACAAGAGAACCAGCTTTGCTAATCTGAACTAGGCCAAGAAGAGTTCATGTCCTGTTCAGGATGAACTCTTCATAGTAACTGGACAAAACTTCATGTTAACTGGACCTGACTGTGTGAAATTGGAACAATACTGACAGCACGCCTGCTCACCTGGTGAAACTAAGATGACATAGCACACGGGGAAGAGGCATCAGAGAGATGAGCCAGCTAAGAAACAGTGCCTTTCTGGAAATAAACACTCAGTCAGTTCAGTGAGCACTTTGGCTTGGACAACTCAGCCATGTTATTGTAACATTTGCCATTCCATTCACCTAATGTGAAGTTTAGGAAACACTGCAGATATCAGTGTTGTCATACCCTTTACTGAATGCAAAACCAGGACATTTCAATTGGCCATGGTAGCTGGCACACTTATTAGGCAGTCTTTTTAGACAAAGCCAGAATGGAAATCTAACACCATTCCCCCAGCCCCTTTCTTTAATGGGGTTTTAGATAAACCAGATTTCCAAATCCTGTTATGAACTATTCTCACAACCAGAGAAATTCTTGAGTGCCTTGGCTTTTTTTTTACATGACCTTGCTTGATTCTAACAATGTCCACTCACAGATAAGGGGAAAGATTTCATGTCTCTTGGCTGCTCCAGTATGTCTCCAATGGAGACATTCTTGTAATACAAGTACCAACGGTATCAGGAGGCTTTCAAAAGGCCAAAAGGGACATTACTGCTGGAGTACTCTGTATTACTATGGCCCTTTGCTAAGCATTTACATTTGCCACACTGTGGACACGTGTAATGGGAAAATACTAAACTTTTAAATGGACTAAGGATGATGTGTTTGGGGCTGGTAATAAAAAAAACATACAGTAAGACACTGACTATGCACATTTTTTCGATTGGCTTCCTTCTGTGCATCTACTAAATCTGTGTTCTGATCCCTTGAGCAATCTGGATAGATAAAATCCATACCAAGATGTTTTCCTTCAAATTTTGTAGGGTTTTGGCTTTTTAATTTCTCAGTGTCACTAAGTAAACCTATTTTCTATAAACAGTATGCAAACACCACAGTGTTGCACTGACAGGGATTTTTGCTTGTGAGCAGGAAGGACAAAGATACTGTTTGCTTCTGTGCTGAAAAAAAAAAATACCTTTCACACAAAATGCCAAGGCAAACATTTTAAATGACAGTTTTATGTGGAAAAAAAGATTATTTTACCCTCAAGGTAGCTGAAGGGCAAATTTAAAGCCCTCAGTCTTAACTGAATTTTTAGTATTCAAAATGACCCACATAGAGCCTTATCTATACAAAGGTATCCCCGCTGCAGCTAATGGCAGCTCAGCACACTGTAAGTATCCAGACTGTTGGGATCAGCAGTTGAGGCTTGTCAGCTCTGGCAGCTGTTCTCAAAAACCAGTGAATTGCTCCAAGTTGGCTTAATCTAATTTATCTTCGCAAGTGGCTGCAGGAACTTGAGGGCTGGGCATGCTCAGCATCCCACCATCTTCTTCACTGCCGGTGAACTGCTAGTGATGCCTCTAGTATTGGAAAAAAAAAAAAAAACAAAAACACCCCAAACCTAAACATAAAAAAAAGAGTCATGCAGGCAAAGCCCAGACATGGTGGAAAGGCACGTATGAAAGCAACAAACTACTACATTTTCCAGTAGAGAGACTGTTTTTCTCTCAGGCTGTGAACTAGCGGGAGCATTAGTAGGTTGGTGAGTTGAGGTGACAGCAGTTAATTGATTTCCAAAATAGGTCTCCCTCTAAAATAACTAAGCATACTTGCGTGGCCTTTAATGGGTGCTGGAGCATAAGAATGCTCTGATTTTGCCTTGTTGCCAAAATAAGGATGTCTATCCTTGCAAATCCCTTGCAATGAAATTGGATACTTGGTATCAGGGAGACACAGAAGTCAGTTGCCCTAACGTGATATTAAATCACTCCCAATGTTGCCAGGAAAAGCAAAGAAGTAGCTGAATATTTTAAGGACATATGAGAGCTGCAGTATGAACACACACCCTAGCACAACAGTTTAAACTAACATTCAGTTACACAGCATGAACAAAATCTTTCCGGCACACCACTGAAGAAATGGATTTTGTTTCCAAATGCTTATCAGTGGAATATTTAAGGAATTCACATTATAAAATAGTTGAAAAGCATTTAACCATCACCAAGACAGGAAGTCTATTTACCTCATGACGATAGAGCTGGTACCTCTGAACTGATACAGATATTTTAACTTCATGCTGCCTTTAGTTTTGTTACCAGAATACTCTTCTCACAGAAAACTATGTGGTTTCCACAAGGAAAACTCATGTCTATCCCTATTTTCCTGCAGGAAAACAGAAATTAATATTGTAATTAATGTACAATTTTATATATAAATTGCTTAATTTAAAATAACTTTTGCAGTTCTTTAGCAAGCAGTTACACACATGAACAAGAAACCAAGAAACAACATTAACTTCTGTATGGCTGAAATGAGAATCAAATGGCAATCTAGCTCAAAAAAAAAGGGCTTTAAGTTAACAGTTCATAACTGAAAGCTCAAAAGGCAAACAATATCCTTGAAAACTCAGGCATCTTATGATTACTAGAATTATTCCACAGTACAGCTTAAAAAGTAGAAAGACTTTTCCACACAGAAGTAAATGAAAAAGGAGGGAATAAGTTTCTGATGTTACCTTGGTAGCAATAAGAAAAAGAAAGGAAAAGACTGGGTGACAGGAAGCTAGGAGAAAAAAAAAAAAGAAGTGACAAGAAGTCTAGAGAGATATAGATTGAAAGGCTAAAATGAGCCCAAAAGAGACTAAACAGCCAATGGATGTTTTTTAGAGCAGTGTCAGCAGTTCTGCCCAACACACAAGCAGAATCTTTCTCAGTAAAGAACAAGTACAAAGAAAAATCAATATTTGAGATACACCTGCATTGTCTTAACCAGATTAATCCTAAAAGATGGACAAGATTTGGTGATAAAGATCTTCTGACAGTCTCACATGGATTTAAAAATTCCAGAGTGCCAGCAATTACAGCAGTGAGTAAATACAAAAAGGAAAAATTGGTATTTGTTAAACATGTGGGAAATACTCCATTAACCATCTTTCATGCTTTTCCACAGAATAAAGAAAGTACAAAAGACACCAATGCAACCAAGGACTGACTCAGAGGAGGCATTTCAGATGATGGTAGCATGGTCAGCCTCAGCACCTAGCAAAAACCTGAAAAATTGTCAACACTGGAGCCTGGGTGAATAAAAATCAAGAGCAATTTCCTCCTGCAACCTGTCAAGAAGCAGGTAGGTTTCTGAACCAGAAAACACCAAGTACATTTTAAACCACTGGTGCCAAGTGGCTGTTGTCATTTTATAGAGCTAATGTGAAGTGACAAGCACTATTTGTGACAAATATTAGTGATTTCCAAAAAGCTTTTGATAGCAATTGCACTGTCAGAAAGTCCGGGTATTTGTAATGACCACCTGAGTAAGATCAGAACGTATAATATTCCTGTTATTGTTAACAGTGGACATTACTGGTGTGCAACAAAATTGGCTGCAGGGATCAAGTGAGAATCTTCATGGAGAAATGGTACATTTGGATGACTTTAATTTCACTTCCCAATTCAAAGAAATAGACAAGTTATTAGGAGACATATAAAAACATAGGTGTCACTTTATTGACAGAGGAGACAAAAACCATGGCTATTTAATTATTTCAAACTAACCCCACAGCAGAGAGAAGAATATCAATTAATTTGTATCATTTTTACCTTTTTAAGAAGCAGAATATATGATGATGATTAAACTGGCCTAGAACTCAAGCAATGAAAAGCAAGCCAGAGAGTGGCTTTAATAAACTTATAAAAGATGAGGGAGGGGGATAAAACAGAAGCATGAATCAAAATTTATATTTAAAACACATTTTCAGTTGCGTTCTTAGGACTGTTCTCCTTGCCTGGAGCAGAGTCACAGCACTCCACAAGAGCGTTTGGTAAAAGACATCAACTCATTTAAAAGGCCTCGTGGGAGCCCTCCAGAATCCCTTCAACAGAAATACAGCATCGGGTATCATAGGCTGAGCATGGAAACATAAAATATTGAAGACTAACAAGGAGGAAGAGGCAGATATTGCTACAATGTGCTTTAAGAATGCTTCTGATATGACTGTGATATCAAGTGATAAGCTGAAGACTGAAGGAAAGCAAAAAAAGAGATCCAGAATAATAATACAGAATGAGAGGCACATCTCCAGTTAATTGATTTAAAGAAAAATTATGGGGCATAATCTGTTTGGTCTCCTAACTGGCCCAAAGGTGCAAGAGTAGAAACAACTCCTACCCAAAAGTTCAAAACATCTCAAATGAGGATGTTGACATGCAGGGCACCAGACAGCTCGGAGTTAGAACATAAGAGAATAATTTACCTTACCACTGAACATCAATCTACCCATAGTAGAGGATCTAGGCTTCACTTTAGTGCTTCCTATTACAGAAATCAGATAGAGCAGCTAAGCTGAACAAGGCTTCTTCAGTAACATCTATCTGTGAATGCCAAAAAAGACTAAAAAGGAGCTGCTGTGGAAGAAGCCATCCCCTGTTTCTCTACTGCAGTCAGAGTGCTGCTCCAGTCAATCCTGGTGCAGCATCAGAGGCTTGCTTAGGTGAGAGAAGCAGCCTGTTTTAGGATGACTGACTGGCACCAAACAATAGAATTTTCGTTAAAAAACCAGAGGCTCCAGAGCCAAGAGAGTTTGCAGTTAAGGACAGCAACCGTTTTGATTTACCAAATTAACATGCAATACCTTGTGACAATAATATAACTCTCCCCCAGTATGCCCATTCCCTCATCTAAATTATGAAGCCAAACTACTCGTGGACAACCAAAGCAGGTAATGGAATAGAAACATTTTAAGTTGCTGAATCTGTCTATAACAAGTATTGGACAGCCAAAGCACAATTTTGCATGAGGATGGTTTTTACTGTGAACTACTACAGGAGGGCTTACCCTTTTAGTTTCTAAGGCATGACAGATTATTTGGTCATATGCAAACAGAGAACCTTTAGAGAGGACAAAAAGATCTTCTGTGAAGTTGTGTTCTGCTCAAAACACTAAGGAGTTAATACAACATGGAGTTCAGGTTGTTACTGAATGTGCTGTACATAGTCCCATCCCATTTTGGAGTAAAGTTCTTCAAGCATTCCAAGCTACAAAGTCAAGAATTTAGGCAGCACGGTCTATTCCAAAATGTCTTGCCAATATTCTTCACTGATCCTTCCTGGTGGGTAGAGAACATCTGGAAGGGAACAGCCCATATCAGAAGTGTCTGAGACCTGTCTGCAGAGAGTGCCAGCAGGCATGCAGGCAGACACCAAGTACTCTGCAAGGAGGAAGCTTGTCATATCCTATGCAAGGCAGACAAGTTGCAGCATTTCCTAGATATTCAAGTTTTGTTTTCCCAAAGGAACTGCTGTTAAGTATGCAGAATCTATTATAAACGTGGTGCTAAGGCTTATCCATAACTCTGATGTCAGGAGAAAGAAAAATGTGTAAACACTTGGAGAAATCAGGACACAAATACAGGCCAATGCAAACACCATGTTTCCTGTTGTCTACTTTTCCTATCAGCAAGAGAAGTAACTTTTTAAATTGTTATTGTAAGTCATTAACAAATTAATGATTTCAGGAGTCATTTATTAATTTACTGGTAAATACATTTTTCTTTCTTTTTTTTTTTTTCTGAATTTCTTGTGCAGTTATCCTTAATAGGAAACTTCTACTACAAAAAAAAAAAATCTCTTTTTCTCTTGTTCTTCACTCAAACTTCAAACCACCTAAAATATCTTATGAAAACCTAGACAAGCTCTCTCTGAAACAATCCACAATCTAACCAGTCACAGCCTCACAGGAGATCTGAGATGCCATAATTCAAACCCCAGCTCAGGCTAAGTCATACCAGAGGAATGAGAGGGTCTCTTACAGCCTAGGTGAATGCACTAATTACCAGATTTCCTGCTATTCTCAGGTGAGCTGCTCTCAATTATCCAACTGGAGTAGTCTCATGTTGTATAACTAATTACACATTCATAGGGCTAACAAGGCTGTTTTTCTAAGCCTACTGGTTACAGGACTCATCTCAAGTTGTGAAAGATCCAGATTCAATTAGTATGTTAATTACTTCCATAAAGCAGAACTATTTTCACAAGAGGGACAGAAATTGTCACAATCCAAAAATTGCCTCAAGGTTAAAACATTCATATAGGACACCAGTGACAATTTCAAGCTCTCAACCTGAACTACATTCATAGGAAATAAAAATGTGACATTGTGTGTGTGCTTTGCCAGGGTAGGTACTCCCATCTGGACATCAGAAATTTCCTCTGTTGGGAAGTGGTAAATTTTGATGCTGAGAGACTAGATGTCCTAGATGTAGCTATAACTATAAAAATACACATACACACATGCACACATCTGTGTAAGTATGAACAGTAATTGTCCCTAAATTCTTCTTAGCACAGAATAAAGACTAAGAAAAATATTCTTTAAAATGGAACCAGAAACAAATATCGCCAATAGAGTGCCTGATAATTACTTCAGGCACAAAGGCTTCTCCTGCATTGGATATTTTGCAACTTGAAGGCCATGAAGAGTGTTCTTCCTATAACACATTGGAAGAGGTGTCTGGAACTCCTATTCCTTCAGAACCTTGGTTTTTCAACGAATATGTGGTGTGTGGAGATAGAAATTGTTTTACCTAATACATACGTGCATCGGTCTGTAAAGTACGTCTATGAGTAATAAATTAATATATGCACAATATATATGGTGATCTAAACCTGTTAAAGTCTGTTCACTATATGGTTATTCACAACTTATATGGTTCACTCCACATATAGTATATACAGATAGTTCAAGGGACCCTAGACTTTCAATCTATGACCAGTTTATGCCCTCTAGATGAAAGTGCCAGAACCAAGAAACCTTTCAATCTGGAAATACTCAGAATATGTATCTGATTCAATTTGCTTATGATATTTTGGAATTTTCTCTTAGGAAAATCCAATATTGTTTCAAGAAGTTTATGCTTCAGAATATTGATATTCTTCTAAAGCATAGTATGTAATATTTAATGTCTTATATCAACGTTTCTGATGGGTTGAATGTTCTGGGGACAAAAGCAATTCTGGAGGCTTTGGAACTTCCCCAGAGCTGTATTTGGCAACCACTTCAGTAATTTCTCAAAGGGGAATTACTCTGGACACCTTGTGTTGATTTAATCAGTTCTGTGGAGCTCAACATTTTCAGCCCATACCTTCTTAAAAAAACAAATTGCCACTCAATGGCATGTCTAGTTGTCTCTGTTCTTAAGGAATCTAAAAATGGAAGTGGCATTGGTACTCATGACTCATATACGTTGGCAGCACTGTGTGGGCAATTCAGCACAGCATGTTCCCACCCCAAGACTGATCTACCTGGCTGGGAAGTATTTTCATTTATACTTATCTCCTTCTCAATAAAATTAATATTGTCTCCTGTCTCTTAGCAAAATAAAGACATGAAAGTAACAGGATTCAAATAATGTGGGTTTAATACTTAAAGATTATCAACATTTTATCTGTACTGAAGCTCTGTAAACATGATAAAGAATGTTTCCCTGACTCAGAGTGCATGAAGTTTTACAAGTTACCTGGTGTGGTCATGACTTTGCTGGATCTGACAGCCATATTCATTCAGAAACTATTTGTCTGATCTTTCCAGATCTGATCCTGCAGTCTCATCCTTTCTAGAGAACAAGTCTAATGAGGAGTAGCTGAGGGAACTTGGGTGGTTTAGCCTGGAGAGAAGGAGGCTCAGGGGAGACCTTATTGCTCTCTACAACTACCTGAGATTATAGAGAAGTAGATGCCAGTCTCTTCTTCCAGGTAATAAATTATTGGACAATGAGGAAAGGCTGAGAGAGTTGGGGTTGTTCAGCCTGGAGAAGAGGAGGCTCTGGGGGGAACTTATAGTGACATTCCAGTACGTGAGAGGGGCCTACAAGAAAGCAGAGGAGGGACTATTCACAAGGGTTTGTAGTGACAGGATGCGGGGTAATGGCTTTAAGCTAGAAAAGGGGAGATTTAGGTTAGATGTTAGGAAAAAGTTCTTCAATATGAGGGTGACAGACCACTGGAATAGGTTGCCCAGACAGGTGGTGGAGGCCCCATCCCTGGAGACATTCAAGATCAGGCTGGATGAAGCTCTGAGTAGCTTGATCTAGTTAGAGATTCCCTGCTTATGGCAGGGGGGTTGGACTAGATGACCTTTGGAGGTCCCTTCCAGCCCAGATATTCTATGATTCTATGACAAGAGGAAATGGCCTCAAGTTGTGCTTTGGGAGGTTTAGTTTGGATATTAGGAAAAAATTCTTCACTCAAAGGGTTGTCAAGCACTGAAACAGGCTGCCCAGGGAAGTGGAGTCATCATCCCAGGAGGTATGTAAGAGATGTGTAGATGTGGTGCTTAGAACATGGTTTAGTGGCAACCTGGCAGTGCTGGGTTAACAGTCGGACTTGATGATGTTAAAAGTCTCTTCCAACTAAAATGATTTTATGATTCAACAGCTCAAAGCTTTGTCCATTCCCCTAATGTTTTTTCAAGTATTGTTTTAATATGTAAAAGTTACATATTGTAGAATTTTCTACCCTTCTTTTTAATTTAGAGTCTGGTTCTCACTCCTCCTTTTCTAACAAACGCATCAAGGAAGCAACCTCATGAAGTTTCCCTATCCTACATTACCTGTCCCTTATCCATTGGCAAGTACTCATAGACAAGTAACACTCACATTACTCAGAATTACTCAGAAAGGAAGATATTTGTTTTGAATTCCTTCTATCTGGCATGTATTTTTTTTTGTCTGACTAGTTTCTCATTCTGCAGCTGGAGATCTGAGTGCCCACATTTATCCCAGAACAATAAACAACCAACACTAATTGGCAATATTGGAACTGTTGTAGGCAGTTCTCAGAGTTTTATCAGGTCTCTCCTTCCTCCTAAGTCCTCTCAGCAGTCACAGGTAATGCCCACTCCTGCCTCTACTCCTCTGTTGTTACAGATTTGATGTTTTTTGCAATCAAACTAGTTCTGTGCAGCTCCTTGGCACTCACTCCTATATCCCTGTGAAGGGCCACAAGGCCTTTGAAGGACTTTACTTGAGCACCAGAACATGAGCAAAAGAGTATTCAGGGAAGGAATCTGTGAAGACTTCTGTAAGGAAAACCCTCCAATACAGTCTGCCAGTTAAAACATCTACTCCCTGGCACGCCAACGTAGACAAGTGGGTGAATACAGAAAAAGGCTCTGAGACACTTCTGAACAAAATGAGCAGACACTACCCACCTTGAAGAGCTTGGATTGGGGTGGGTGATAAACAGGGACTCCACACTACATCCATTTTTTTTTTTTTGCTAAAGAATTGCAACATGTTCAAAAAAAGCAGATTAGTGAAAATTTTCTAGATTAAAGAGCAATTGATAAGACAAGAGCTAAATATGAGCAATAAATCAGTATTTTCTACAGAACAGGAAAAACCTAACAGAGAAAAGAGCAGAAGCCCACACTGTGCTGTTGAAGACTGCTGAGATGCAATAGTGAAAGAGGCAACAAAAATATCTTCCTTGCAGAAGATACCTTGGTTAAGCACAGCTCCAGGCCTGGAGCCTCTTTTGCTGACAATTTTGTACTTGCCCTTTCCTAAGCAGAGGAAATCTAGGTCATCACAGAGATAACTCTGATGCTAACTAAGAAAACAGGTGTGGGAATCTTCCCCACCTTCCATGTTATTATGTTCTGGGGTGGTTTTTTTTCTCTTCTTTCCTCTCCATTACAATCTCAGTCAATGAATGAATCGGAACACAAGTAATTTGCAATGATCTATAACTATCTACCCCCTCAGTCCTGGAGAATCCTTATCCAGGTGCCTGAAAACAAGTTGTTACACAGTCGAATTCTACTAGGAATACAGATAATGAGAAAGAAAGGAAGAAAGAAAAAGCCCTAAAGAAATGGTAAGAAGTAGAGGGAAAAAAATCACCTTTCAGCAGTCACAGGAAATTGAAAAAGAAAGGGGCAGTGGTTTAATTCAGACGGTAGAGCTCTCAGGCATACAGGTCTCTGGAGAAATAAGAGACATCCTATTGAATGAAGTTCCCACTGTTCCAGGAAAACGAGTTCATACTCATTTCCAACTCTGAAGACTCAGGCCTGTCTTCAACCTCAAGGAAGCAAAACTAGTGAAAGTAAAATTCATCATGAGCAAAAGACAGCACCAAATCTAGTAGGCTGCTTGCTCTGTCCACTTCTGCAGAGCCAGGATGTGTGCTGGAAGGAGGCTTTGGTTGTCAGGGTAAGTGGTCCCGTGTTCCTTTCCATGTTCTCATCACATCCACAGAAAGGCTGCAAAAAGAAACAACTAACAAATACTTGTGCCAGAGGCAGAATTACTGTAAACCTGTTTTTCCTCTGTTTGAAGAAGGTACTAGTTATATGTAGGAACTAGATTATCAAAGGTTAGAAATGTCTTGCCCTTCTGTCAATCATTTGTAAACATGGACTGCTTTCTTTCATACACATTCTGGCTTCCAAGGACAACTTATCTCATGCCTTTTGTTACACTGCAGCCGTTCAGTAAGAGACTGAATAGGAGAAGACGGGGTGAGGGGAAGAGGAAAGGAAGGCAAGAAATATCTTTTAGCCCCAGACTAAACTGCGATAAAGATTTTCCTCTACAGTAGAACAATATTTGCTTCAAGAAAGCAGTTTATTCAGCTGCTCAGGAAAGAGGCTGGAATACTTTCTGATAATGCATTTTCCTAACGATGCCAGTGAATCAGAAGCAGCACATGCCATAAAACCACCAAATGCTTGAAGAGATTTGTTAGGGGTGTGTGGTCT
Organism: Merops nubicus; assembly: GCF_000691845.1. Classification (NCBI taxonomy): domain Eukaryota; kingdom Metazoa; phylum Chordata; class Aves; order Coraciiformes; family Meropidae; genus Merops; species Merops nubicus. The sequence goes on along the minus strand of NW_008621033.1, from coordinate 3,904 downwards.
AACTTTTAGCATTTCTCTTCTGCTGACAATTAAAAATAAACACCTAGAAGGAAGTTTTCTCCAGCTCTACAGATTAGGCAGAAAAAACAGGTTGTTTCTATGGATAGGACTCTAGATTATTTCTCAGAAAACCCAAGTTCAACTTTCTGCTCTGTCACAGATTCCCTTGTAAACCATTAGCAAGTCACTTCAGCATGGCCATAGGAGTTAATTCCAACAGTTTACACCCTTCTACCCACAGAACCTAGTGAAACAAACCATTGCAAGCCTTTGCAAATCAGAAGAAAACGATCTGCAGTCCTAATGATTCACCCAACAAGGGTTTGGCTGTGACACCACTATAAACAGCCCCTGTTCTTGTGGGGAGAACAGAAGCATTTATTCTTGAGCTCAGCTGTGCTGACATCTTTGACAATAACACCTCCAGCAACATCTAAAAGCATTCTTGGATATGGGCCAACACCAAGACATCTTATTCAGTACCAGCACTCTTGCATTTCTTGGGAGGGATTGGTCAGTGACAAGATCATAGACCAAGTAGTATCTGCTTAGACCCTTTACTATATTCATCTCACCAGTATAAAAGAAAAGTTAAAGGTTTTGATGCAGCTGCTAGAACTAGCTGCTAGAACTAGTTTAGCTTTTGTGCATATTCCATATTTAATTCAGCCAACAGAATCAACAGATTTTTGTTACTCCCGCTCTTCAAAGCTGAAAAAGCATAAAAGGCAGCATGGCAACAGGTCTGATGTCATCTGACATGAAATACAACAGCTGTTGCAAACAGCATAGCACAACCATACAATCAACTTATGTCTCATCTTCATGTTAAAAAGCTTAGTACAATACTGAATACCACACTGATCCCTCAGACTCTTATTGTACAGATATGCTGTTGAGGGCCTGGAAGTGTCTCCTCTGCAATTCATATTACATACGAGTCAACTTTGCCACACCCCTGCATTGTTTTTGTTTTGTTTTGTTTTTCTTTTCTTAAAGACAATTCCTATGTTAGTCTAACTTGTGAGACAAAATACACAGATAAAATCGCTAGGGAAGAAAATTCCAAATGAAACATGGTGTGTGTTAGAAGAATCAGTGAGTAGCTCTGCTGCTGCTATAAGGCAGGGCTACAACATTGTTCAGTATTAAGAATGACACTTCCTTTACATGACTTTATTTTCAGCCACTTTTAACTTTAGCAAACACTGCCATGGGAAGCTTCCCTCCAAACAGTGACTCTCCTGGCACAGGACTTTTGTGAGGAAGTTTCAGTTAAAGCAGTTCAGCTCATTTATATTTGAGGTTTTTTTTTTTGGTTTTTTTTTTCCAGAACACTTTATTTTTCATATCTTTGCCATAGTTTCCCCATCTTCAAGCTGCAAACGAGCCCCATTTATCTTCATAACAGTGTTCTTGCTAAAGCACCCCAGATTCTAACAATGCACAGTATATAAAAGCACCCAAAGGAAATGAACAGTGTGATCTTCAGAGCAGGTAACAGTAACATGTAGTAAGTTCAACCCTTCAACCATGTGTTTAAAGAGGATAAAAAAAGTCAACATACACTAATTAAGTACACACTCTCAATTCTGTTCAATGAATGAGGCACTTCCAAAAAAGTGTTTGACTAATTAAATGCAGCATCACACCACATAGTCACAAGTATTCAAAAATCACAAGTTTGTCTCTCTAACCCTAACCTTTTTAATGTTGTGGTTTATAATAATGTTACTTCCCTCTGTTGTCTTTTTGTAATTCAGATAGCATTTCTCAGCATTTTAAACTGCATTTCATTATTGCTGAGTTCATCTGAAGCTAATCTCACACTGCAGTCTGGAAGCAGGGATAGATTATCTCCAGTCTTCAAAGTCCGATTCTCTGGGACCATTTCATTTTGGGGGCAGCTTTCCCTACTACTATTTTTGCAAAGTTAATTCTTCCAGAACAGGTCAAAGGCTATGACTCTTACCTGCAATGTGGCAGGAGCCAAGTTCTTGCTTGGTGCTTGCTCTGCATCAAGGGCTTCTCCATTCAAATGTTTTTGATTAACATTTCTGTATATTTCTGCCTCTTCCAGTAACAAAATGCTAAAGCTTGCCTGGATGCATGAGCAGAACCCTTATTTTCTGTTGAGATGCTTGGCAAAACCCTGCCTCTGCCTGCACTCCCAGAATACTGCCAGATGTCTTATCACAGATGTGCCTATGGTGCACACAAGCTCTCTTTACATACAGCAATTTACATCTGCTGCTCAGGGCAGACCTACTCAAGGCTTCAGTAGCCTCGTTCTTGCTAAGTCTCTCAATATTGCCTTATGCCTTTATCATTTAATTAAATCACCAATAATTTAATCTTGTAGACAAAGCTGAATAAGAATTGCTATGAAAGGCTAAAGTTAAAAGTTACTGAAGATGTATTTAACGAACTGAGAGCCTGGCAATTAAAGTCTACCAACTCTTCCTTACTACAGGAGAGTTCTGTGAAGAAATATGCTTCAAATAGCTTTTGGCTGTCTGCTGAAGCCTCAGTCACTCTGACATGTGTGCAGCAAGACCACTGCTGACTCAGTGTCAACATATCCACGATCTTCCAAGTCACTCCTGAACAGCAAGGTTATAGGCCAGACAGTTGTCTTACCAACTACAAGTAAAATTAAAACAAAAAAAAAGGAGGTAAGTTCAGGTCAACAGAAACCCTTCAAGAGAGGGTTCAGTAAGGAAGCTATTCAGTCAGATGAAAACAACTCTCATCTGCCTTTTCTTCCTGTGCTCTTCTCAACAACCAGACAACAACCTTGTCCCTGACATAAGTGATTTACTGAGCATTCACAAAAGCTTGACGTTATCCAAATACACTGCAGTGGCTATAACCTGGATGGAGTACACAAATTCTGTCTCTATGGCTGGGCAACTGAAACAACATTGAGATATTATATGAGCTTCCTCCACCACTGCTTCCTGAGAATCAACCTCAAGATGCTGGAAACAATTACCTGGCTAAGCTCACCAATTTACACAGTTAAAAGGAACATAATACACTAATGTGTTGCAAAAATAATCCATAAAAAGTATCTTACTGCATTTCTTTAACTGAGGAACCTCTTAATTCATATCTGGAACAGCATCTTTGATATGATGATTAAAGTTCCCAAATCTTAAATCCAGAACAAAAAAAATCCATCTTTGTTTTGATCAGGCATATTGATCACTCAAAAGGCTGTGATGACACCTGCCTGATTCATAACGATGCTGCATAGCTTAATTATAGCTCTGGAAGCTCTTTGTGCCTTCAGAGAAATGATATAAAGCCTATCATTAGGGCAAATACCATTATAGAAAGAAACAGAACAATGAACAGAAGACAAAACAAAAACAATACACTTAAAATACAGATTATATCACAACTCATGTTCATTTTAAAATAAAATATAAGTATACGTGACTTATCAGATCTGTGGGAATTTGTTTTACATAGTGCTAGAAAGACTAAAATGAAAATTTAGTCAGCTACTTAGTGCTGAGCCTAAGTTTACCAACTTCACTGGAGCTACACCAAGGACAGATTTGTCCCAGAGCATTAATTGAAGCATTCAAAGGTTGAGCTTGCTCATAAATTTAAAGTAAGCTTGAATGTAATTCAGACTGAATAAATTTGACAGATTTACTGTGTAAGACTTTCTGCTGAGTGGAGAAAACACCATGGATTCCATTCATATCCCTCTGAAACAATTTTACTCTACATTAAGTTTCACTGATGTAAACATCACTACTTCATGTTTCTCCTCATGGAAGCAAGATCAGAATCAGGCTCCAAGTTTCTTGCTATCTGTTCTGAGAGAGCTTCCCCCAATCAGTCCACTGTTGCTCCCTGAAAAAAATTGAAATCAGTGTGGTAAAAGGTT
>NW_008621032.1:100469-116619 GCF_000691845.1 Merops nubicus | reverse complement strand
CGCTCCTGGCGCTCCGGGCTCTGTGCCGCCCGCCCGGCCCCGCTCCACCCTACCCCACCCCATCCCGCCCAACTGCACTGGGAGACCCTCCGGCAGGCTCCTCACTGCGTCTCCCCTCCCTAGGGGCTGCACAGGCGCCCGGGGCGCAGGGTCTAAGCCCTCCCACGAAGTCTTCAGCCAGGCAAGAAAGCCGTGCATGGTGCCCACCTACCCGCCCCTGCTCACGTCCATCCCGGCTTGCCCGGCCTCAACAGCCAGTGCAAAGAGGTTCACGTTAAACATGTCCTTGAGCTGTTTCAGCTTTGTTTCTACACTCGCCCTTGAGCGCAGAGGAGGACTACCTGGAAATGTTGAAGAACATCTCAAAATGCCAGGTTCGTGGGATAATCAGGGAATTGAAGAGACTCTCTGAACAGAGGAGCCTAAAAATCAAAACACACTTGATGCAACTTGAGATACACTGTGGCTGGTGGGCTACTTCTTCCAGAATACCACCAAGCTGTTCCAGCTTGGTGGTGTTTTGATGGTTACCTGGGAACATTGTACTTGTCTGGCCTGAGTCTACTCCTCTGGTTTACTTTAGGCATGATACCCAATTCATAAACTCATTGAGATCCATTTAAAAAGCGCTTAGTTTCTCTGCCCCTACTATTGCCGTTGGAAAGCTGTTCCAGAATCTCATAACTCAGCTTCTTAAGATTTTCAGCCTACATTTATTAGGGGCCCGTTTATATCCATTTGTTCAGATGCCAATTTTGTCCTTGAACTTAATCAGTTCTGATATTTACTCCCCTTGCAGTGTACTAATATTCCTTCTCATAATTTCTTTTAAATCAAGCTTCTCAGTCTTGTCTCATAAGATAGAGTCTTCATTTTCCTGATTATCCCCATATCCTAGCAACTTATGAAAACTGGGTTGTGACCAACACCCAGAAATTATGGTTTTCAAAAGGGTTCATTATTCTATCCATTTTCAGTTTGACTAAGACACAAGTAGGGAGAATGATTAGCATAAGGTCAGACAAACCACAATTCTCCTGACTTCAAGTTCTTTCGCAATCTATCAGGCACATGAGTTCTGAAAGGCTTGTGGTTTATAACTTGGCATTACATCAATGCACATTTATATACCTATATATCATCTTCTGGAGGGGACGAATGGCCTTGTAGTTAAGAGGGTACATTAGAAATCCAGACATTTTGCCTTGAACACCAGGTCTGGCATAGGCAACAGGCGTAACTTTGGCGAGTCCTTTAGTCTTTTGCCACATTTTACCAGTTTTAAAACAGGGACAGTAAACCCCCTGTTCTTACCTCTTTTTCCTTCCCATATACCTACTTTCACTGTATGCTGTCAGACCAAGCACCTGCTTCCTGGATACTCATGGTGCCTGGCACTCTAAAGTCCAGATATGTCTGTGATTCTGAAGCTGACAGTTAAAAGTAGCCCTTACTCTTATAAAGTCTACTTTAAGGGTCTGTCCTAAAGGCTGTTCTCTGTTACTAAACCAAACCCAGGGGCCAGCAGTAAAGTCAAAGACAAAACTGCAAAGCTGCATCTTGTCTTTTGGTTTTCAAGTCTCTGCCTGATTGAAGACCAAATCAAAGCTTTATTATTATTACATATTATTTCAACACATGCACAATTTAACACTTTTTTTTTCCAGTTTTCACTTCAGATGGCAATTTTTGATCAGCTAATACAGCACATAAACGGGACTAAAATTGGAAGCCCTGACAGCCCCATAGCTGCTGTAGTCCTGGTAATAACAAAAACTATCATTTTCCTTCCCCAGCAATCCGAATGTGGAAGCTTGAGATTGAGTACAGAAACAGAGAGCACTCTGTTGAGCTGAGGTTAAGCAATGATATTTATAGGAGTAATTATCACAAAGAAAAACTAGAAAAATATGACTATAACAAATTGTAACTCTCACAGATATGTTCTTTGCTGTTAGAAATAGCTCAGCTGAGACCGAACCAATACAAACAACAAACTGGGAGTGTCAGACACTGATTCTCTGGAGGCCGGTACCATCAGACCCTCTGCACAGAACACCATCCAGCTTCAACATATTAGAGAGTTGGATGTCATCAGCCTGTGCCTCTTTCTGGACAATTTTCTCATGTGAGAACCCGGTATGTTCTTTGCTGTTAGAAATAGCTCAGCTGAGACCGAACCAATACAAACAACAAACTGGGAGTGTCAGACACTGATTCTCTGGAGGCCGGTACCATCAGACCCTCTGCACAGAACACCATCCAGCTTCAACATATTAGAGAGTTGGATGTCATCAGCCTGTGCCTCTTTCTGGACAATTTTCTCATGTGAGAACCCGGCAAAACGAGACCTGCTTGGCTTCCTTTCAGATTTGGAGATGCTGCCCCTAAAGACTGCTGGCAGGGGAGGCAGCCATCTCTCAGAGCTGGGCAGTTCCCCGACACTTTTCCACCAGCAGTTCTAGCCAATAAGTGCTGCTGAGTAGCCTGCAGAACACATTCAGATTTCAGAATGTGATTGTGTAGATACCATAGGGTGATCTGATTGTGCACCATGCCCACGATTCTGTTTGATACTGTTGTTTCTCTCTTGGCTTCAGATGCTCTGTTTGCCAAATGTATGATGCCTTTAGAGAACTCCCGCCATGGGTACAGCCACAGACTCACCACAGCCTGTGAGTAGTGAGAAGGATCCTCACTGGATCACAGATGATGGGTTCTGCTGAAGGAACCACAGCAGCCCAAAGCAGAGCATGGGGCCAAAATGTATCATGGGGTGTTGAGTCTCAAACGCCTTAAAGGAAATGCACCGTAAGCTCTGCAAGCTTGGGGGGTTGTAAGGAAGAAGGCGTATGGCTAAGAAAAGGAAGCCTTAAAAAGACATGATCACTTCAGCTGCAATTCTGTGTGCCCTGTATGCAGAGGGGTCTGGACATGGCTTGTGCAGGTAGAACTAATTCCTTCACATCTGTGGGTTGCCTTGCTTGATACAAGTCTTCTGCACCAGAGTATTTCAGAGTATGCTGAGTATGCTGAGAAATGCTGTATTTCTGAGTCATCTTGGGAGGGATTGTCATCACACTTCCATGGCAGAATATTTTACATCCTTCATGCAGCTAATATCTTGCAACTGATGTTCAGAATTTTTTAAAAACAATAATCAATATTGCTTATAAACAAAAGCATTGCTTAATAAATTAGTGAGCTGTTATCATATAAATATACCTACCCTATGGATCAGAAGCATCAAAGAAGTTCTTCAGGTGGCTTGAGAGCTCTGTAGGTGTTGTTGTTGCTCTCAAACAGTCTGTGAGAAGAATTAAAAGTGGTATTTACCTTTTAATTAAACAAAACATCTTGCAAATGAAACTCATGCTCTCGCATGTCAAAATTTAGTTAGCATCCATTTTTATTGTGCATCCTATGGCTCTCTGACAGCCTATTAAGTCTACAGCCAAATCTGAACACATATTGCTGGTTTCCTTTTCCTTTACATTTTGGGCATCACATGTTAGATTTTATCACACCTGAAGGGGAAAAACATTCATGTAATAGACTGCTAATACTTAGCAGATCTCCTGCTTAATATTCTTGTTGTTTGAAAAACACCCCAAAATATATTGGTGTGCCCTGGCAATGGCAGAGAAGCAGTTTTGGACTTTTGTGTGACATATGTCTTTATTATCTCACACAGAAAACTTGACAGTGAATGGCAGAACACCTTAGAGGGATTTAAGAAGATGATAAAGGCAACAGCTTTCACATGAATACGGAGCATAGTTCCTAACAGTTGCAAGCTTTTTTTACGTGCATCCTTGCAATTTGACATTTATAATTCACTGTAGTGCTGAATCTCTGTCACTTTCTCACTGTCAGGTTCTCTATACAGAGATGTACATATCCTTTCTAATTAGTATATCTATTTGAACATTTAATCTCATTTTCTCTCTTCCTTATTATGCAGTTACATATTGATCTGTTCTGTATCAACAAATGCTTTTGTTAAAATATATAGGTCTGGGTTGCTCCTCTCTCTAAACAGGTGCCTATATCTTCTGTTTCTGCCTGTAAACCCATTTTAACCTAAACAAAAAGCATTAATTCATAACAAATTTAATAATAGGTAAATATAAATAGCCTGCAGAGAAACATTAACCCTCGAGAGTGAATTTCTATGTACACACACAACATGCATCTTTTATTGTGCATAGCATCTTCCTCACAGGGAATGCCAAAGACCTTTCTGGAGGCACTGATGCCTTTGCAACACTGATAAACATTAGACCTATTTTATCCTTGGAGGAACAGTACAGAAACATTGCAGAACTTGCTCAAGGTAAGCTAAGAAAACAGTGAGACAGCTGCAGACAGAGCAAGCCCCGAGGTCTCAGTATCTGACCCGAAGCCCACTGGAAAACACAATCAATATGAAAAGCAGGTTGCATTTGCAGGCCCTAGTTCCAGGGCTGACCTTTCGCTGCTTGCTCATCATTTTGCATTAGCAACTGAAGCAGTGCAGTGCCATCGCCTGATATTCCTGTTTACTAGTTAACCTAGCTGAGATTTAATTCAATTGAAATGAAGGCCTTTCAGTATAGCATTGAAACAGGCAATGAAGGACACACCTTTTAGTAATGGTCATACTAATACTGAAGTCAAAAAAAGTATTTATTCCAAATGTTTGAAATATTATGGCTTCATATTTGAAGGAGTAGTGCTGCACACAGTGCAGAATAAGGAAAAAGAATCAAGTGGCTGCTGTTTGTGTTGTAGAATTAAAACATCTCCTGTACTTGTATTTAAAAAGATAACTTAGATATTGATTCAAAGCAAACTTCTCACAGATTTCAGCTGATCAGGGATAAATGTATTAAAAGAAATATTGACAGCCATTTTAAATGCTTATAAAGTAACTTCTTGTTTCGACAGATTTACTTTAAGAAACAAGTTTACAGGTTTACTTTAAGAAACAAAACACAGTAGCAGTACAAAGAAACCTCACCTGTACAGTTTAGAAGAGTGCATGATGGTGACAAAAACCATTTTAAAGAAAAAGGAGTGTGCACATAGATGTCAGTCCATTGTTCATACTGTTCAATGGAAAAGCTGCGACTGTTAAAAGCAATTAGCTCTGTGCTGATGACCTCAGACTGTAGGAACACAGGGCAGATCCTGCACTGCCTTCTCTAAAGGCTTCCCCCTTTAATTATACAGTATTTTCAAAGGGGAAGAAAATCTGTTCAGGCCAACTTCTTCCACTAATATTGATCTTTACTTCTGCTGATGTGTAAAGCAGATCTGGGCAGCAGACAAGAAATTTTGTTTAGGTTGGTTTTGTTTTGGTTTGTTCTTGTTGCTGTTGTTGTTTTTTTTCCTCGGGTTAATTATTGATCTGCAAAGTTCCACTTGGTTTACACAAGATTAATGCAAGAAATGGAAGAAATCAGGTTTGGTTTTGGAGGTCTCTAGTCTGAGCAACTTTCTCAAATGACCTTGATGGTGCTGGTTGGAGGTTTACGTCTTTATATTGCTTCAAATATCTTCTAAAATATAATCACAGCAGCACCTATTAAAAAAATTAATCTGATGAAAAGCTGACCTGGAAAATATAAATAGGATCAAATGGCATCCAAACATTCCTAAATACAAAATGGAAAGCAAGTGACTCGTTTATGCATTTTAAAAGAAAAAAATGTGCATCGTGTTTCATATTTATATTCTCACTATACATTTATGTTAATCTTTAAGAACCACAATAGAAACCCCTTCTCTCGCAATTTGTGACTTGAGAAAAATTCCTATTCAGTCAGTGAGGATTTTCAGTAAGTAGAAAATAATTAAGGATTTTAGAATACATTGCCTGGGTCAGAGGTGTCTTTGGAAACAAGACAAGTCTGTGAATTTTCAGGATTTTTTCCATGGCAGCTGAGTACAATTTGGAGGGTTTCCAAATCCAAGAAGAACAACAAATCGCTATGGCCATGCTCACAGAAAGCCATGGCACAGCTCTGGGGAAACAACCAGAATGGGCACAGCTTCATGGTAAAATTTTGAGCAGTGGAACAAGTAGGGTAAAAAGTCCTTTCACAAACATGAAATACACATTTTCTTTGAAGATAATCTGGTTTTTAACTAAGAGTTCATTCTACCCCAAGTTCCTGTTTCCTGGCTTTTTTTCTTGGTCAAGTGTATTGTTGCCATTTCTGAGATCTGGGAGCATGAATCTCTACTTCCAGCAGCCTTAAATACCGAGTTCTTCCAGCATTTAGTAAACCTAAATCAGGCTACGCAACAAAATTACCTCTTGGGTTCTGCTTTATTGCGGAGGATCTGTGCTTTGCCTGAAGGCAGGCAGGCTGCCCCCCGGGGATCAAACAGGCAGGCTTCTCAGAGCGGGTGTCTTAGCTTCAGTCTGCAGGAAAATGAAGTGCACTTTGTACTTGCCAACATTTACATACAGTACGCGAGGAGTGCTGCAAGAGAAAGTTCGCTAGTATGAGCGTATGTATCATTCTCTTTGATATATATCTCCTATTTTCTGATCCCATTACTTCTGATCAGCTCTAAGTCTTATATCTAAATAGTCAGTCTAAAGAGAAAGTCCCTATTTACAGGCTGGATTAAGAGCTTTAACAAAAGGCAAGAGAGAAAGCCATTCATTTACTATATAAAGATAAGAACTTCTTTGTATTTTATCACTTGCTGGCATCTTCCAAATCTTTTTCTTTTCTTCTCTTCCTCTCCAAACAAAGTAGAATGGGAAGTTCCCATTTCACAGCATGGATCAAGAAAAAGAAAAAAAAGCGTAGTGTGCAACTTTCCTTTTTTTCCTCTAATAGGTTTACTTTTGCTTCCCCCCTCAGGGCTCCTGGAAGCGTGTGGATTCAGCTGAAATGCTGTGCTGCTGCCTTGTTAGACCTTTTCCCAAGACTTCTCTTAAGAAGCAGGAATTTCGAGGAGAACAAGACTGGAAGGTTAGGGATGGGTTGGGGCAGAATTGCCCTTAGCTGAGCCAAGGACTCTCTCTACAGCACAGGTAAAGGAAAGAGATACCAACCACCAGTGGAGGAGTCAGGTAGTGGGCAGGGAAACATACAGCACAGCAGAAGCTGCAGCAAGAGAGAACAAAGCAGATAAGTTCAAAGGATCAATAACGCAATGTACAGAGCGAGCGTGGTGAGGACCAGGAGAGCCTCTTCTCCTGCAACATCTGCAAAGAACATCCTGCCAGGGCCTCCCTGAAAGAAACAGTCTCAGCAAGAGAGATGTGAAAAAGGATTGCTCCATCTTGGATTGTGCATCTCTGGGGACAAAATAAACACAGAAAACAATTAAGGGTCAGCTAAGTATAATCAAAATTTTCTATTTTTGAGATATCAGAATGCTTGCTTTAATTTTTTTTTTCAATCTATTTGTTTGCTATAACACTTTTTGAAACAAAATCATTTCAGAATGACTGAAAGGGATAGTTTTAGTGATTTATAACTATTTATAATAATGAAAAGCTACTTCTTTAAAATAAGAGAAAAGCAAAAATAAACATTCTCCTAACAAAAGCTGTTCTTCAAAAAATTAGAAGATGAATTTTTACCAAAAAATTCCCAGTGTCACATCCAAGTAGGGGAAAACAAGAGTCAGGCAGAGCAGCACAAAGACAGAGGCAAAGCATTACTTTGTGACTATTTACCCAGGCTAATTCCCCCAGTCTGGCTCAGATTTGCAAGATTTGGACCAGGTGAGCTTATAAAATTAAAATTCTCATTAACTTTTACTCCTTGCAATTTGCCATGAGCCAGCTCACAGCTTGGTGAGCCCTTGCCTGCACTCAGGTCTTTAGGTCTAAGCTGCTTCCTGGGCATGACAGCCCTTTGCTGGCACAGCCCTAGCTGGCCCTGTAACCCCCCCAAACCCTCATCTTTTGCACATACTTGCTGTGTCTCCTTACAGTTCGGTTTCATGGCTCTTCTCATCAACCTCAGTACCTTTATCATATAATCACAGAATTGGCAGATTTGGAAGGGACCTGCAGTTCCAACCCTCCTGCCATAAGTAGGGACATCTCCCACTAGATCAGGTTGCTCAGAGCTCCATCCAGCCTGGCCTTGAAAACTTCCAGGGATGGGGCTTTCTTCACCTTCCATAAAAATTCCTCTGCTCCAGACTCCACCTTGGCAGGCAGGCTCAGTGTGAGTAATTTCCCAACCTAATGGCCTCTTTAGTATGTGTGTTAACCCAAATCACCTGCATAGGAGCCACCCGGGGTGACCTCATTACCTCTGGTCTTGGATATGGACAGCACCATTCTGATAGCTTATGGTGGGTTTCATCTATACAGATACTTTCACAATAAAGCAATACACCATGTCAATCAGCTTTTTTCATTAGTATGTCAGTGTGGGCAGGATATTTTTAATAACATTCATTTCTTATGGGTACCTGTTTTGGTTCATTCCACTTACATTCTCATGATTACGTGAATTGGAGACTGAAGGGAAGGTCTTCCACATTTTTTTATTTTTTTTCCCCTCAATTCATCACAACATTGGTAGGGATTCTTGAGGCATTTTGTTCTTAACTGTAATATGGTGCTCCAGCAAAATTTATTTAAGAGAATCCCTGCCCTAGCAGGAGCCTAGCACATGGATACCAACCTTATGGCCACCTGATCTCTTTTAATCACTCATTAACATCATGGCATTTGGTCTTTTGTTCTTTATCTTATTAGGTATGAGGCTCTGAGATACATTGGAAAGCCCATGGTATGTGGTGTTGTGTACAGCAGATACTCAGGAGATAAACACATGACTGCAGTGGCAGGGAATTGGCTTTGATGGCTCAGCTAAGGTCCCTAAGGACCTCTCCCATCTTCTAGCAGAGCTAATGCAGCACCCCTTGCTTATTCCAGAAGGAGCTATAGCCGTCCGATATGAAAGCATCTATTTCTTTCTGCTTTTCTTCATTCAAGCATGAAGAGCTACATGACCAATGTTAGCTCCTTCCCCAGAAAAGATAACAGAAATCCTTCAGTTTTTTGTACTTTTCCCCTCAGTGCAAGTTACACTAATATGTCATATAGCACTAATATGTCATCTAGCCTCTCTTTTGCCCTTCTTAGAAGTCTCTCGCCTCTTAGCAAAACAAGAGGACTCATTAGTGCTTTTAAATGGTCACAGGCACTGCAAAACAAGGTAGTGCATTCCCCATTAAATCATTATAGTGAGTGATGAATACAATCTACCCAACCAATATTTTATGATGAAAATTATTAAAATTCATAGCTTAGAGGTGTGAATGCTTCTTTAAGAAAGGTACTTATGTTATCCCCAAAATAGCACCAGTACCATGTGATGTTCCAGTTGCTATGGTTACCACAAATTTGTTATTTAATAGCAAAGAAAATAGATGCACAAAACATGCTAATTATAACTGGTACAAATTTTTCTAAATGTTTTATATGAATATGCATGCATGTTTTATGCAGAAGGAATAGGAATGCCCTTTTTCAAATAATTCTTCAAGTTTTTAGAAGCATTTATTAACTGGTGGGGAAGTACATTGTTTGGCTCTCAGCAATAGGGGGAAAGGAGACTGAAAAATTGAAGATGGGCCCTTTGTCTAAAACAATGCAGTTTTCTATTCAAATAACAGGAAAATCCTTTAAAACTCAAGATGTTCAAAATTTGTAGAACCTTGCACTTTCCTGACTGCATTTGCTTCATTTCGTCTCTTCTTTGCTATGTTGAAAGGATTCTCTCTCCGGATTGAAGTTTCTGAGAAACAATGAAGGACCATTTGAAGTGAAGTTGCCTGTTATGAAATTCTAACGTTAGTCTAACTCAAACACAGAAACTGAAGTGCTCCAGTCACTGCCAGAATCAATACTGCTTGAGAGAACTACAGCTTCCCACTGCCCAGAGCTGCAGGGCACCCACACGCCTGCAGGGGTGCCCTGGCTCAGCAGGACTGGCTCCCATCATAGAATCACTATGGTTGGAAAGGACCTCTAGGATCATCAAGTCCAACCTTCATCCCAACATTTCCCTAACCACTAGACCATAGCCTCAAGTGCTACACCTATTTGTTTTTTAAACACCTCCAGGGATGATGACTCCACCACCTCCCTGAGCAGCCCGTTCCAGTGTCTAACCACTCTCTCAGTGAAGAAATTCTTCCCAACATCCAATTGAAACCTCCCCTGGCACAATTTAAAGCCATTTCATCTCATCCTATCATTGGTAATCTGGGAGAAGAGACCAGCACCAGCCTCACTACAACCTCCTTTTGGGTAGTTGTAGAGAACAATAAGGTCTCCTTTCAGTCTTCTTTCCTCTAGACTGAACAACCCCAGTTCCCTCAGCCAGTCCTCATAAGTCATATTCTCCAGCCCTCTCACCGCTCCAGCACCTCAATGTCCTTCTTATACTGTGGTGCCCAAAACTGGACACAGTACTCAATGTGTGGCCTCACCAGTGCCAGGACGCCATTGGCCTTCTTGGCCACCTGGGCACACTGCTGGCTCATGTACAGTTGGCTGTCCACCAACACCCCGAGGTCCTTTTCCATCAGGCAGTTTCCATCCACTCCTCCCCAAGCCTGTAGCGTTGCCTGGGGTTGTTGTGACCCAAGTGCAGGACCTGGCATCTGGCCTTGTTATACATCACACAATTGACCTCAGCTCATAGCTCCAGCCTGTCCAAATCCCTCTGCAGAGCCTTCCTACCCTTGAGCGGATCTACATAGAGTAGCTCAACAAGCTGGTCATGCAGAGGAGGGATGCATCCCCACTGGAAGGGGTATGACAACAGATCCCTTGTAATTCCCATTTTCCATTCTGTTTTGCACAAAATATTCCCAGAGATAAGTCTGGGGGACACTGTGTGCAGTACTTTAAGGACTGGAGCTGTAAAACTTGGCAGACCTGGTAGGGTCCTGGGGAGGAGCAGGAGAAATCTCATTCCTTTCCTTATGGCCACGGTGAAAAGATTCTCAAGCCTAAAGGAAACAAAGATATAATTATGAGCTGTGGGGAGAGAACCGTGGGCCGGCAGCTGGCACGGGGAGCTGCGGAGCACTTGTGCTGGCAGCGGCAAGGTGTGGGGAGCCAGCTGTGGTGCGGGGCACAGCCGGGCTGGTGCCTTGTCACCCAGTTCCAGGCAGGCCCGGCTGCTCATCCCCATTCCCACCTCTTCCCAGCGAGAGGAGGACGGAGGATGCCGCGCGGGCCTTTGGGGCGGGAGCATCACACCACGCGCTCCGTCACACTTGGGGGTCGTTGCTGAAAATGTCACCGCTGTCACTTGAAATCAAGCCCTCTCTTCTCGTGGAGGCTTTCATCTCTTCCCTTCCGAGGGTGCGACAGCCGCGGGCAGGATTCAAGTGGTGTGCGCGCGTTTCGCTGCCAAATGGCAGTGCTTAATGACATGGATATGGAAGGCACTTACTCCTGCTGCTGGTTTTCCCCTTTCCCACCCAGAGCACACACTAGCTGGCTGCCCTGGTTCAGCTGTTGCAGTGTGTCAGTGATACCGACTGAAAAACCCTCTCCGTAGCTTGCTGTCACATCGTGATTGATATCGGCTGTAACAAGATAAAATATTATGGCACTGTCATTCTGCTCGATGCAAGGTAGCCTTTGATCTTTACCATTTTACAAAGATTATAATATACACTTAGTTTGATAAATAATACCCTTTCACCAGAGTCACAGAAAGTGGAAGGAAAATTGGCAACTAAACTTTTGAAATTTCTCTGGTGAAGATGTTGATGTTTTTAAAACAAAAGACTAAATAATAGGGAAAAGTCCCACTTGCCTATGCATAAGTAGATATAAATAAAAAAAACTTACTAGATCATTAACCTTTTTTTTTGTCTGATTTCTGTGCGTGCATGTGTGCGTGTGTGCATATAACATCCCCAGTACATTTTCTTCAACTTACCACTTGAGGTGAGCTGGCATTTAAGTTTCTACACGCCTTTCTAAAGATGCTCAGAGAGAATGATCTCAGAATCTCAGAAAGACCTAAATTATTTTTTTTCTTTTTAATTTGGACCATGGCAAAAATGAGCAAACCCCAGCCATGAGCAAGTGTTCTCATCAGGTAATCATGTATTAAAACATTTTAACCAGCTGGTGTATATACAATTGTGATCAGAAAATGACAGGCAAATGTGTGCTCCTATCTGCACCATCAAGCCAGGAAACAGTCCACTTCAGCAGTTTTTCTTTATTATTGGTGCACTTCCATACACAATGCAGTGCACCTGGGTACAACCCACCTCCCTTGGTGGGGACCTGGGATGGGAGCAGCATCCTGAAAGAGGGGCCACAGCACCCCTGCCGTGCTCCCCTCTGGCTTTGCACAGCTCCAGACTGTTCATCTGAGACTACAACTCTCTCACGGAGCTTGGGGGGCAGTGCAGTTTTATTTCACCCTAAGCTTGGTGGCCTCTATGGCAAACCTATTTGGAGCTGAGCCCAGGTTTCCTGCAGGGGTTTGCCAGTGCTGTCTGGAGGGGACAGCCACACTGCAACGGGATTTAGCTTCTGAGGGTGTTCTGCCAAATCCACAAAAGTTTCTGCATGGCAAGAATGGGGTGTAACTCCAAGGCCATGATTGTTTTCCATGTAAATATCTGTTTTGGTTTGTGCTTAAATGATTATCTGTGATTGACTTGTGTGCCTAACTACAACTGCTTCAAGCTGTTTTCAATTATTCTGTTCTCAATACTGTGCTATCCCAAGGATTAGCCATACCGAGTGGCACAAACCACCTTGCAGCAACAGAGTCATAAACTGAAGAGGATAGAAAGGATTTTAATGGGAGATTAAAGGGAAGAAGTGACTCACTGGATGAGAGAAGAGAGGGAGGGTGTAGGCTTTGACTGCAGGAGAGCTGCTTCATGATGCCTCTGAGTGCACAGAAGACCCCAGGTTAATATAATAATAATTCTTTCCTTATCATGCGGGTTTCTGGTAATGATTTCATAATTAAGGGTGTATTTAAAAAACAGGCTTGAACGGAAGCATATGTTCTGGCTTTGCACTAAGAGCAGTATAACATTGCACAGGGCTTGTTTCCTGCTGAATTATCTTTGTAAGTTTTTTGTTGTTTCTCTTTCTGCGTTTTTAATTGAAAACCTTCACCTCTAGATAGAAGCTCCTTGGCAGGCCTCTATTTCACCAGGACTGATAATTTTAAGAATAAACAATATTCGTCTACATCAAATCCTGTGTCCTTTTCAGGGGAATAACCTGAATTCTCCCAGACCTTGCCACCTAGGGGATACACAATACTGCTTGTCGTGAGCTGCTTTAAGGCTTATTAGCCAAGATCCTTAGCACATTTCTTCAGCAATCTGGAGCTGAGAGTGCTTCAGTGCTTCTCTTTATACCTACTAGTGAAAGTCTTCATACATTTGGACTAAGATCCTAATTGTTGCAAAGTAATTAACTATGTATACTTCTTCAGTAGCCATTTGTGATAGTACCCATCAGCTGGGAAAATGTAACTGCTATTGAATTTCTAAGAACAGTTATTAATATTCTGACTTTAAACCAATTTAAATATTTGAACTTTCTGAATGCACAGCTGAGATGAGTAACAGAGAAGCACAGTTGGATGGATTAAATCCTCTATGGATTTTATCAATGCAAAGAGTAGGAAGAGAGATAAATTATTTGTCTGACATCTATGTATTTATATATATTTGCAGGGGATAAAATCAAATGTGTTATCACTATCTACACTCTGCTATGTATATTTTAAAACATTATGAGTGGATAGGTACATACACAGCACTAGTTTACAGGAGATACCATCATTAATTTCCACATAGCTATATGTTTTCATGGGCTTTTTAACCTTTTAATATTAAGTAAAATAGCAACTACAGCACTCTTCTATATCCTTGGGAATATCACAGTTATAAAAGATTTCTGTTAAAAACACAGGAAATGCCACTGCAGTAAAAATTGGGAAAGCAAGGTACATGGCACAGGAGATTGGGGGTTGAGTTCCCAGCTGATCTCCAGAAGCTGCTTGGGCTGAGCTGGCCAAATCCCCAGCAGGAGGTATGTTGCCAGCTCTACCATGGAGCAGAGACCTGGTCCAGGCAGGGCTCAGCCCCATCACACCACACCCCTTCTGCTGCATGTGGCACTCATGGCTACTCCTGCCCATGGCAAGGGGGGAACGTTTCTGCCTGATCAGACTTCTTGGGCATCAGGAAATCTGGTGACAGCTGGCTCACCCTATATGAGAAACGTTTTTGTTTCTTTTCCTGGCCAGCATTCAAAAATCCAACAGATCACTTTAATATTATGCTGAATTTTGAGCAAATTCAAATAAAATAAGCAAGTCTACAAAGCAAAGCTAAACTCTAAATGCCCCAGTACTGAATCTGTAAGATCAATAAAAACAACAGTGATGTCTGCAATAGCTTTTGCAGAACACAATGTAGTTTAGTATCAGGACAAGCTTTTATATAACTAGGCTTTTCCCATGGTACACCATATCCTTGTAATCAGTCTTCAATCTGTTTTCTAACTTTCAATAATAATAAGCTGCAACGAAGCTCACGCAAACGAAAAAAATAAATTGTATGCACAAAGGACCAATCATCCTCATGGAGTGATGGTAAAAAACAGTGTGAGACAGGATTTCTAATCTGACACTCTCCTATTGCCATATCATAGGGGAAGTCGATAATTATTTTCAAAAAAAAGAAAGGCAGCTACCCCTAGTTGCATCTCAGTTATCCTTGTGAGGCTCAGCACATTTCTGTTTTTAAACTGAGAAGAAAAATGATCTGAATTGTAGAAACAATTAGCTGAATGGATATGGTCAAAGAGATCAAGTATTTTATAACCTGTTGAGCAATGCTCTCTGAGCTTCCATGAAGCAGGATTGGAACTTTTGTGTTTCAAACTCCCAACTCCCATTTTACTACTGAAAAGAAACAGCTTTGTTTTTACTTGGTCTAAAATGTACATTTGGTAAAGCAGAATTTCTGAATGCAGATAAAAAAGTCCAGAGTTGTTTTGACATGACTGAAAAGGCTGGTGCAGGTGTAACAAAATAAGTTGAAGAAATCTATCTCAGCTTGTGACTTGTGCTTGCTTATTAAGAAGCACAGCAGAAAGGCCAAAAGCAGCAAAAAGGAATTGCCAAAGTGGTACCGCTCCACGACATTCTCCACTACAATGCCAACATCTTGAGTAGCGCTGCCAGGTTCACAACAGTAAAAGGCACTTGCACATGCAAGGCAGCAAGCTGTGCTGCCACAGCAGGGCCAGCTCCTGCCCACTGCCCCACACAGAGCCAGCAGCTGCCTGTGGTGCCAGCGCGCACCTTCCTTACAGAAGTTAACGTGGCTATAGAGAGCTTGGAATTGTCAGAAGAACATCAGAAACGTCTCAGGCTAATGCCTAGGTACATGTAATTTCTGGAGAACTGGGCCATTTGCTCATAGAGGTATTTGTAGAACAATATTTGTTTGAGAAAACTCTTGAACTGAATGAACAATTTATTTTATAAGGCAAGACATCTTTGTTTTACTGAGTGCCTTGTCACTGGAAAGCAATAGAGAGCCCTCACTTTATCGCAGAGCTGCCCTTCAGTCACAGCCCCGGGGCTGCTACATAGTTCATTCCTGTGATATGCTTTAATGGGCATCATTCCATTTTAATAAGTCCAAACAAAACAGTTAATAAATCCTAAGAGCTTCCTATCATAGTATCTATAATTCTTGGCTTTCACTTCTTCAACAGTGCTGATCATCTTCTCGAAACTCATGGCATTCTCATAACTCTCTTTAAATAATGGTCCATGTTTCAGGCTTTGATTCAGCACTGACGCAAGTTTTCTGCACGTTTGGCTGAGCAGTATCTGCTGCTGAGTCACATCTGATTTACACCAAGATAGCCTACATCTTCTGGAGCAGCCTCTGACTTCAAGAGGAGCACCCACTGATCCACATTGCCAACGGGGTTTTCTATCACCATTGGTTTGGGAGGAAGCCACCCCAGTTTTAGTCCCCAGGGAGACTGTTATGAATTGTCTTAATCCATCATCTATGGGTTCCCAAAAGGATCTCCGGGAGTTCATCACCTCCATGCAGCTCTCACACCCTGAAAGAGGCCAGAGTTGCA
>NW_008621032.1:90838-100438 GCF_000691845.1 Merops nubicus | reverse complement strand
GCAGGAAGAGGGAGGACTCCTAAAGAAATGGTCACCTTTGCCATGGGTTAGGAGAAATCTCTGGTAAAGATAGCTCTTACATGTGTGTGTACAGTGAATAAATCTTTCACAGTCATTTTTCCTTTTTTTTTCATTGGCAATTTTTAGCACTTTTCTCCTCCAGCTTTCTGGTGAAACTGTAAAATATCCACACTAAAATGCATTCTGTTAGCAAAGTAAAATAGTAAAATGGTGTATTTTAAGGGGAAAGCTAAACAAAGTACTTGCAAGAGCTGGTCAAACCCCAGAACCTGAACAACTATTCATGGCAAAGGCAACTATTTCACACCCACAGTAAATGAGATCGTCAAGCCACATTTCAAATAGTGTCAGAATAGAAAGAAGTTTTAAAAATTAACTTTTTTTTGAACTGACTTTTTTTTTTTTTTTTTAATAGTGCAAACCTGAGATTTCCCAGACATCCCTCGCAGGCTGTGACCTGCCCTAGTGTCATGCTAGCAGCACCTGTGGATTGTGCTAGCTGGATCCACAAAGACCCTCTGCAGTCACTCTGCATAAGACAGTTTGCTTACAGAATACTGAAATTCCCAGCATCTGGGGGGGGGGGGGGCAGGGAGCCTTCTGACACACCTCATGTGATGAATTAGTCTCCCCAACGTATTCCATACATTATGCAATACAATAGCTGAACTTTCCTATGATTTCACTTTGTATTTACAATGCACTTTATTGTCCTAGACCTTAACTTCAAGATGAAAAATTTATACTTAAAATCCTGTTCTCTACATCAAAGCATCTCTTGCTTGTTTGCAGTGAAACACTTTGACTCTTACCTAAGTTTCCTGTTCAGACTGCCCAAGAACTCAAGTGTTTCATTTTAACAGATGTGGGAGATGCTTTGATCTAGAAAATAAGATTCTTCAAATCTGTATTTAATAGTTAGCAAAGCTAATTATTCAAATAACAATAATAATATAAAAGGCAAGGACAATAAAATACAAGAGTATTAAATAAATCATGAAAAGGCATAAGTTTATATATTCCGTGACATACTCTCATACTAATAATATTAATAAAGATTAGCAGTTTATTTTATCATAATGTGTATGTGTGTGTGCACTCTTATAACTATAATGGACTCCTACTCCATGAGACCTGATTGCAAACTGAGCCTCAAAGTATTAGGCAAAATAGAAAGATGTTACTGTCTCCTAAAGCCTTACAACTTAAGAATAAGGCAAGAGACAGAAGTGGGGCATAGAAAAAGGCATGATGGCAACAGGTTAACAAAGTATGATACTGAGCAACAGGACAGGCAGTAAATGAAGATCCTAGTAGTGATTAGGAAAAGAAGGCATGGAGATTTTCACTGTGGAATGAGGATAGGAGGCAGCTCGTGGCTGCTTGCAGGATGACCCTCCCAAAAGTACGAAGCAGCAGGGAGGAGCTGGGGGTACAAGTTTGTGCACTCAGCACACAGGCAAAAGGAGCTAGCATCAGGGTCATCCCAGCTGGCAGTACTAAGTAGCTGTTGATAACTGAAAGTGAACTGTGACAGAGTATGAAAATGAGGACAAACAGGTAACATTTGGTGCAATACAGAAAAGGAGATGGAGGAGGGATGGAAGGAAATGGGAGTTTGAAAAGGGCTAAGAAAACAGTATTTCCAGTGTCATTTTAAGTGGGCACCAAAAGCTCCAACATTGCATTTGTCAAGGCCTAATAAAAAATTAGTTGCACTAATTAAGCCATAGAAGAAGGCTGTCCTCAGCCTTGGGATGGACGGGAAAGGCAACATTTTAGAGATGCTAAGCAGGAGCAATCAGTGGGATTGTGTTATAGCCTGGATGTGAGGACCCGAGAAAGGGTCTGAGTCAAAGATAACACACAAATTATGGGCCTGAGTGACAGGCAGGCCGGTGAGGTTGTCCACCATGATCAAAGAGGGGACTAGCAGGGAAGACACGAATTGGGGAAGATTAAAAGTTCTGTCTCATCCACACTGAGTTTGAGTTGGCAGACGGTCGACTCCATGGAATGACAGGGAAACAAGCCTGAAGATGGCCAGATGGAGACAGGTTGTGAGCATACAGGTAGATCTGTAAGTCGTCCACGCAGAGATGGTACCTGATTATATGTGTCTGTAGATGAAATTACCTGCAGATGCACAAAGGTGCAGAGAGAGAAGGCAATGAGGACTAGATTCTATAAAACTACAACAGAAAATAACATTAGTGACATAGCATAAAACAATGTTAAAGCAATAAATACACATGAAGAATTTAATTTCAAAAGAACTTATATTTTGTGATTTTGTCTCATTTTCCCAAATAGAATTTTTCAAAGGATCGTTTAAAAAAAATGGTTGGGTTTTTTTGGTTTTTTTTTTTTTTTTAGAAAACATCATCAAAATTAACGTAATTTTATGAATATGTCAAAATTGAAAAAAGCCCTACTTCATAGTGGAAAAACGTTTTAACAAGCCAAAAATTCATAGCAGTTTGCCTTTAGCTTTAAACACAGATCCTACTACTGTCAAGTAACGTCTTCCATTATCTTCTTTACGTCACAAACCAAATTAAAAAGAGTCTAGAGGTTTTGCTGATTCTATTGCAATCAATCCTGTCAGAATTGTTATTGGATTTATCGTGGAATCGGAACACCAGCATTTTTCATTGCTGTTCTAGATTGTCTCCCTGATTGTACAGCTAACAGTCAAGAGTATAAGAAAATCTAAAATATGCCAAGTTGAACAAATAAAATTTTTAAACAACTATAAAATGATCCATGAAGCTTTCTTGGCTCTAGATAAACATCAATTACTCTTATTAAGTGGACTTTAATGAAATGCAGGTCTACCCAGGTATGAATTAATTTAAAAATGTTGTCAGAGTGAAGCGGGCTCATATTTACCTGGCTTTGTTTGGTATAGAGGTGTTTAAACATTTATCAAAATAAAAGCATGCGGAGCCAAGGGACCCAGAGAATGAAACCAAGCAAGATTCTAAGGTTGCAGAAAAACCCACCCAAAGCCAAGTGCCACGCATGCCTCAGACTTTCCGAGCCCTGTATAAAACTGCTCAGCTGCTGCACAGTGCTCTTTATAAATCATGCATACATCTTGTCGGCTTCAGTGCAGTATGGACAATAAAAGAGAATTAAGATGCTTAATGAGGTGAGATGCTTCCTACAAACTGGCATCTGTTTTTCCTTTTTTCTCACGCTCTTTGGGATGTAATTTTCTTTCTTTTTCTTCCTATCTTTCATCGCTTCTCTTGCTAACAAGCAGCCCATCTTTTCCGGCTGAAGGATGTGATTAGCTATAGCATTAGGCACATGCAAATCATCCATCTTCCCATTCCTAGCATGTATTTGTGCCCTTCAGAACATTACCACCCTCACTGTTCCATACATTGGACAGCTTTGTACAAGCTATCTCTGCTGTTCCAGGATATTCCCCCAAAGCATATACAGTTAGTTAAAGTTCCCTGACTAAAGTTGTGCTCCCTGCACAGAGGGGACAGGAGATGATCTGCCCAGCGTTGCCTATGGCCTGGCTGTCCCCTCATTGCTTATACATGCCATTAGACAGCGTCACATATAATATCATGTAGCTTGCGTCATTAATAAAATGACAAAATAAAATTTGAATTACCACTCTCGGATGTGGTTTACTGGAGCATTAATATATTTCTTCGGCTATTGCAGTCATTCAGCCTTTGCAGTCATGGCTCACAACACACACGATGTATTATTAATATCCCAGTAAAGCACACCCTGTTGTGTCTTAATGCTGTGGCATAAGATGCCTGCAAAAGTAAACAGCTATGTAAAGCAGAGAGTGGTGACTGTTAGAGAGATGAATGGGGGGACATTATGGCTTTGCTCACCGTGCCTGTGGCTCCGTCGGTCTCAGGGATGCCTCTGTAATGTTTTGTTGTGTATATTCTGCTGAGGATTTTTTTTTTCCTGAGTGTTTCTAAACATCTATTATTTATAAACCACCACTGCTCTGCATGATGTTTCCCTTGCTTAGCCATGAAGTGTTTCCTGCCCTGAGGAGCTTACATGGACTGTGCCCAATGTTGTGGCCATGCAGAGGTGCAGGCAGGGCTGAGGCCCGTCCACAGTCCCTGTCCCCCCCATGCCCACCCCCCTGCATAGCCAGTGCCAGCTCTGGCAGGGCAAGGCCCAAATAAACCAACCCAGCAGCGTCACGCTGGGCTGCTGTCATTTCCATACTGCTTATGCAGAATCTACATCTTAGATAAGCTGTACCTCTCCGAAACAAGTGCTCAGATAATCTGTATCCTCGTGTAATTCACTGCCATGACTGCTGCCGCAGCTGCTGCTACACAGTTTCCTCCCTCTCCAAACAGCTGCAGATCCAGCAGATTCCTTCAGCGTTGGAAGACAGAGTCAGCGGGTGGGAGAGCGGGAGCCAGGAGGCAGAGATGAAGGGGAGAGCCGAGATGCTGTGCAGAGGATGGGAGGGGAGAGCAGAGAGAAGGAGGGAGCCACTGTGGGGAGGGCACTGTGTGCACTACCTGACACGCATACAACCCACATGCTGCCTGAATCAAAGCATATTTTATAAATAACCCCTGGGAAGAAGGTCTCCACAATGACAGCTGAAAAGATCCAAAGCAAAACACACACAGGCAAGACAGTTCTGTTCCCAAATGTGAGAATTTCCTTTACTTGCTTGATGAGGGGTCATAGATGTCCCCAGAATTACTCAGAGAAGCCTTTTGGAGAAGTCTGAGACCCCAGAGTTGAAAATCTCATGCGAAACATGGACAGCCACCACTTTCTGAGGCTGCTGATTCCTGGAATCTCCAGAAAGGAGACCACATCCCTGTACAAGAAGCATACAATCATGCCTTTGAGAAAAGCAAACATGTTGATACATTGATAATATCACTACTCCCTTTTTTTTAAAATTTTTTAATTTTTTTAATATTACTGATTTTGCCCCAGTTTTTGAATCAACATGTCCTCCTCTGCTAAGGAAACTCTAAGTTTCATATGAAGGAGCTGATCTTCAAAGAAAAAGGGAAAATGCAGGGAAGGAACTGAGACAGATGTCTAAAATTTAGGGGTCAGGCTGCCAAAGAAACAGTCAGTTTGTATATTCAGTACAGCTGGTGCGTGTCACCAGTGGCTCACTGGGTGGAGCTGGGAAAACAACACAACTTTGAGTTCTGCAACTAAGAAGAGCCACGGGGCAAAACCAGGTCAGATTAGTCAGATCTTGTAATTCAACTCAAGACAACATTTTTCTTCAAGTTTGGGGTTATTTTAATCCTTTTCCATATTTTTTCCCTCTTCTACTTCAGTTTGAAATTGAGAATGGCGTTTCAAAGGAAAGAGTCAACAGGCTTTTTTTTTTTTTTTTTTTCTTTTAAATGTCAGAGTGAATTGTCTCAAGGTTTTCAAAGTCTCTTGCCACCTGCCAGTTCCCAGATACTTTTTCCTTGGCTGAGAAGTTATTGAGTCTGACCCTAATTTGTTAACGGCTTTGATTCCCTGAAATGCTATTTTCCAGATAATTTACTGTTTATCACAAAACAACGTCAATCTGCCACCTCCTCCCTCATTCCTGCAGGCAGCTCCATGCATTCCCTTTATGCTCGGCTGCCCCCAGTCATGCCCCTGGTCCTCCCCATTGGGCAGCAGGCATTTCAGTGCTCCTGAGACTCAGGCAAAGATTTGGAGAGAGGTAAAGCTAGCAAAATTAGATCTTTCCAGAAAGCTTTTTTGTGCTGTGTATCTTGAGGTAGCAATATTGTGACCAAGTGCAAACAGCTAATGGGAAGAAGCTTCCATGAAGAACAAGGGCAAGCTCATGGCCAGTTCATGACAAGGAAACAAGGTGGAAGTTGGAGAACAGAGCTGTTGTAGAATAGGCTTGAGGGGGACAATTGTGACAGCCACAGAGGGAAAGAAGTGATGGTGGTTGAGCCAGGAGAGGATGAGAACCTGGGGAAGTGATTTGATGGTCTGGAGAAGGAAAAGCCTTGAACACAGAAGGGTTACGAAGGAAAAAACAGTAAAGGCATGACCTGCTTGGTGAATAAAACTTGTGGCAAGTAGATGGTCCACATACCACACTGTAAAAAAAAAGTCGTAAAAGAGCTGCTGAATGAATGCAGTGATTAAATCAATGCATTCTTCTATTTCTAAAGCCTTTGCTTCCAGGAGTTTTCTAGTTCAATAATGTATGTGCTGTGACAGGTACAGAACAGTCAATATTAACAGCTCCCTTCCAGCTGGAGTTAAGTTTATTTTAAAATCTCCACATTTTCATACATGGAGAAGACATTTAAAATTGATCAGAGAGTTCAACACATTTATATTAAATCAGATATTGTTTTAGCAGGCAGTTGAAACTCTTCTGATAGTTAGAGCCATGTCTTCTAGCTATCAATACAATTGTCCTTTGACAGGTAACCAATTGTCACGTATGCAGAATCTGCATGCAAAAGAATGGACTTTATTCCCTGGACATCCCCCTTCTTTCCAGCCACTTCTGCAAGAGAAGCACCTCACAGAGCTTCTGCATCCTGCACTCATGAAACAAAAGGTCACAGTGTATCCATAAAAAGAGTGACACATCAGAGCCCTTCCTGTTGTATTCTTGCACTGATCAGACCTCGTCTAGACCCTTGAGGAAAATGCTGCTTCCAGACAGAAAGGTGCAGAGTAAGTGACATCTGTTAATCTCTGCAGCGTGTGTGCTGCTGCAGCCTAATCTCTATGAAAATCAAAATGGTGTACATTTTTCCTTTTCAAGTACCAGTTTGTCAAGACCTTTCTCACCACTTAACTCTTCTTTCCTGGCTGCCCGCCCAGGGCAAGATTTCAGGGCTGGCCAGGAAATCTTGGTTTGCTACTACAGACAATGCGTAACCAACTGCCTGGAACTTCCAAGTTGCCAGGACAAGTTGCAAAGATCACTAAACTCTCAGAGTGACAGGTGATCGATACGCTGAACAATTAGTATCAAATATACAGTAAATGATGCATAATATCATTGGTGAAAAATGCTCTATTTAGGCAGAATGTAGATGGATGTCAGAAAATGCTCTTTAGTGTGTGGAATAATCAAGTCAACTGTGTGATGGATATACTATATAGTCTATTTACATAGCTTGGATTCAATACACTTACACAATATTTGCATCAGAAACATATCTGTAGTCAACCAATGGGAAAGAATACATGATTTTACCAACATGCTTATACATTAATAATATTACTTGGCAATCTGATGTTTCAAGACCCAGGGTGAATTACTTATTAAAAACCCATATACAGCTATCTGTCTTTATCTTTCTTTCTGTGTGAGCCATAATGGCCCTGATTGTTTTCAAAATTACATTTGGCCAGGATATGACTGTTACATGAAACCTCTTAAACCAATATCATTTCCCTCACTGATAAAATACATTATACTGCTGGGCGCATTGAGCCAAACCATTAACGAAGGAAGCTTAACCTAACCTTTGTGCTTCTGACCAGCCGTTACAGCAAACTAACATTTCAGAAATTGCTTAAAAAGTGAAATTGACATGATTATGCATATTTATATTAAGTTCATTCGTTTCTTGGAGCTTCTCCTATCACCTTCACTTTTAATAGTTTGAATTTTGCAGGAGACAGTTACTTGGGAAGATGGAAGGAAATGTACTCCATTTAGCATTGTTTAGAAACGCAGGCCAGCGATCAACTAGCTAGATAAGGTCAGATTAAGCAAGGTCAGTTTTAAAACTCTAATTCAGGATGCATGAGAAAAATCAAATACATGTATTCAGTCCAAATGTGAAAAAAATGAGACGTGATGGAAGTAATGGAAAAACCTCAAGGCAAATTCTTCATAATAATTGTGGTGCTATTTTAATAAACTATCTCAAGCCATGCCTTGCTCTCAGAAGAAGCAAGGCTCCCCAGACCTCCGGGCCAAGACAAAAGAGCTTGTCTGAAAGGAAACAAAGTGATGTAATGTCGGTGAGAAACACTACTCTCACAAGGGATGAAGGAAGCCATTTTCTGAAGGTATTAATCAACTAGATCCCAGTGCTCCTTCCTCTCTCCTCAGGCCTCTATCATGACTCCTCCTCACAACAGAGCGAGGAGGCCGATCATCATTACCATGCTCAACAAGATGAACCACAGAGCAAAAGTAAAGTGAGGTCAAGACTTACCTGTAAACATGAACAACAGATAGCTTCTGCACAGCACTTTTCTCTTTAGGCGTCCAGTGGCTTTACAGAGCAGTTCATGACCTGTAAGACCTTGCAATAATAGCTTGTTCATGACATCTACC
Source organism: Merops nubicus (assembly GCF_000691845.1). NCBI lineage: Eukaryota > Metazoa > Chordata > Aves > Coraciiformes > Meropidae > Merops > Merops nubicus. The sequence goes on along the minus strand of NW_008621032.1, from coordinate 92,109 downwards.
AGTAGCAGAGGTACAAGTGGACCATCTTAGGATCACTAAGTGTGATAAGGCAGAACTGAGGATGCTGGAACAAATGCCATGCAATTCATTGGATATGCCAACTGGCAGGCACCACAGAGTAATGCAGGCTCACCGCAGGCGTCTCAGCCCACCAGTCTGAACCATTTCCAGAGGAAAACCATTTCAGAGGCTTGCTACTCTTAATTCTTTTCTTCTCTTGTGTCTCCTATTCATCTACTTATTTGTCATTTCTGAAAACACTGAAAGCACCGAGTATATTCCTGTTGTGGGCAGATGTGAAACAAAGCGATGCACTGCTAATTGTAGGGCACGGAAGGTGCACAACAGCTTCAGTGCTTGCCAGGACAGCACTAATTTTCATCTATACAGCTGCAATTTTGTCAGTGTAGATACCCAGTTTACAAAAAAGCAGAGCACTGTGGTTCTGCCTTATTTCATTTCTCTGCATGGGATCCTGCTGCAGCAGGATTGCTCTGCAAGCGTGATGGGAGGGAGAGCCAAAGCAATGAGCTGAAGGACAGCAGTGTCATGCAAATACATGGCCTTAACCTGGCTGTGGATGCTCAGTCAACACAATGCATCTTCACCTGACATCATCTCTCCAGCAGGAGAGATCCATGTTCTTGAGGAAAACTTTTTAACCTATATAGCCACCATTAGTTCTGTTTCATGCTGCATTAGCCATCTTTGAAACTGGCAAAGAGAGGAAAAGGACAGCGGTCTTCAGAGAGCTGCAGGAGTCTCTCCCCAGTATCACACTACAGACACCACAACACAGCTGGGTAAAGGTGTGTGGCCATGCCCATGAGCCCAGGCATTGTTCTTGTGTGATGATGTGCTGGGAGAGACAGGCCCAGAGCCAGGGAGGTGGCAGGAGGCAGCAGCAGGGAAGAAGCAGGAACCGGGCGGAGCAGGGGATCTCCGCTCAGCCAGAGCATCATGAGCAGCCGCCTGGCAACCCAGAAACCAGGAGCACTCAACTATGCCACATTTCCTCCTGTGTTCAGAAGAACTCACCTTCTTACACTGCATCAGGGCGGCACCTGATCGCCTCTCTGATCTCTTCTCCGGTCTGGAAATAATGCTCCACATCCCAAATTCTGCTAATGGCTCCTGGCGAAATAGAGTGATGCTCTTAGTGCTCTAGTTAGTGCTGTCAAGCAATCTGAAATGGAAGCTGGCAGTTGTCCTTCTAAATGACTATTGCTACATGTAGCCCAGAAGTGGTAAGCTAAAAAATCTTTTTGTAT
>NW_008621032.1:41698-90807 GCF_000691845.1 Merops nubicus | reverse complement strand
CATTTTAATGCAGCAGGATACTGGCAGGCCACTTTCTGTGTTAATTATTTCTGTCCTGATTGCCTGGCCACACAGAGCACTGGATCGACAGTATCACACTTCACCATTTGTTAAATGCTTCCAGCAGGACACAGAAAGAAATTGAAATAAAGAAAGTTCACCTAGAGACAAATCTCCAAAAGTCAGGGAATGGGAGAGAAGGTGTCAGTGGAGTCAGATGAGCTTTGTATCTCCCAGATCTACATCAATCCTTCCATGATTTTAGAAATCCTTAAGAGCAGAAGAACGACACAGTATATTACTCATTGGAAAACACTTAATGGGTCTGATCCTGAAATGAATTACGCTGGCTTAAATCTGGAATAACTCCAAAGAAGTCAGAGATTAATCAAGAAGAACTTTTAATGCCTGATTAGGAAAGACTGCCTCTGCATTGCTGGCAGGTACAAATGAGAGGACCTAGGAATAAAATTACCTCATTGCTCCCACAAATCAGTGAGCTAAATGGCTACATCTTGACATTCACACCAGAAGTAAATTACAGTCAGGCGTAAAAATCTGGGAAAAAATTAAACATCTATGGAAAACTGAGACTAAAAGCCAGAGGGTACCCAAATCCTGTTAGCACAAATATTACGTTCTCATGCTCTCCATAGCATCCTGCCTTTGGAAGAGCACAAGTGAATGCAAGGGACAATGTTGTCCAATAAAAACACCCTGAAAAACTGCTTAATAGAATTTGCACCAGGACTTTCCCATCCTTGGCATCTTAGTTATGAACTACTGCAATATTTCCAGCTAGGAAATAGGAAACTGGAGTTTTCAGCCATGAGAGCTGCCTATACGAAGAGGAGAGTATCCCTTTGTATGACACTCAAAAGCCCAGGTTCTGACTGTACCTGTAGACCAAGGCCAGCCTGAGAACGTAGCATGTCGCACATGCCACAGTTCAGACATTTTTCTGGACTATACTACTGGCCATTGAGATAGACATCACCTGAGATAAGTGTATTTCTCATACAAGCCAGGACCGTTTGCCCAAAATTGAGGGTCTGTGGTGCATGCCCTGCAAAGTAGCAAGCACCTTGTAACAGGAAACCAGGCACCCTGTGCACACACTAAATCCATATAGTAATGTAACTACTTCAAAAAGTGGGGGCTAATCAGCAACATTCTGAATAAGGAAAAATAATGCAGCTGGATCCTTTCAAAACAGACAAAATTACTGACATTCTCAATACATTTAAAAATATTACAGCTGAAAGACTCTAGGTAGGCTAACCCAGTTACGTCCTGATGCATGAACTCCTTGTTTTAATGATGTGTGGAACAAGGTGGTGGTGGAGAATTCATTAATGAGTTAAAGCAAACCCACAGCCCTCAACTTCATTGTTTTGGGGTTAAATGAGACATATTTGAAAAATACAACTCAGAGTCTTGAAAGAAACCTGTTCCAATAGAAGAAGTTGTGAATACATTCTGTCTGAAGCCTGAAAATCTGGTGGAAGCCTGTTGCTGTGCAGTTGCACTGGAACTGCTGACTTCCCACGCACACCTATTGATTTGGTGCTACTGTCACACTGGAGAGCACTCCAGAGGTTAACTGGGAAAGATAAAGAATAGTATGGTAAGGTGCCAGGAGCACCACAGTGCTAGACTTTCTCACCCACAATGCTTAAATGTTGCCAAAACCGCACTTTGAACCAGAGTTTCTGAAGGCTTGTGTCACAAAACCAGAAACTTTCCTTCTCAAGCCCCTTTGCCTCACACCAATTCAGCTGAGACTGTCAATAGTAATCAGGGGGATAATGAATCAACTTTGGGCACAGTTGCCAGTAAGGAGGCAGGGAACAAATTGCTGCCTCACACAGCCTCTTTCTGCAGCCCAATGTCCCACGTGGCTGCGAGATGGACATGAGCTTGTTAATTACTACACAATGCCCATTTTAGTTTAGGAATTTTGTGGATACCGAGGTTAGAATTTAATGACTTTTCTCTTCATGGATTTCCAAGGATTTTGAAACATGCCAGGATTAGAGAACAATCTCTTTAAACATGACCTTATTTCTTGCTTTGAAATTTCTCCAGCTAGGATCAGCAGTAACAGCAACAATTTTAAGGTCTCCATCTTCATCGTGGCTGGTGTAACAAGGCATACAAGCTGGGTCTGGGCAGCCTGGGCTTTGACTAACTTGAGCTGAGCTCTGGGTGCTCATCATGGTGAAAGCCAGTTCCTAACTCACCTGAACCTTTGATCAGTAAGTACAAACTGTTTGAGGAGAAACATCATCAGCTAATTAGGCTGTAAGCTCCCTTCCTCAGGAAAACTTTATCTCTGCACTTAGGAAATTGGATGTAGCACAGTTTGGTTGCTATCACCTAACAAATACAGAATGTGAGTGGACAGTGGATCCTTGTGGAAAACCTGTGGGCATAAACTTAAAAAAAAAAAACACTTGAAAAATGCAGCCAGGATGTTACACTGTCTATTCAACTTATTGTATGAAACATGCCTCATCCATCAAGTGAAATGAAACCATAGTGTGAAATCTCACTCGTGGAAAAGACAAACCATTGCCACTTCACAGCCATGAACAGCAGTTTGGAAGGTGCAGGTTACACTGGTTGTCCACATGTGGCTGGTAGCAACTGGTCTTTTGTTCCCTCTGACTTCCACCTGCATGTTACCCATGTCCCATCAAACTTCCTTGCAAGTACTGGCTAATTGGCACAGTAGGGTTAATAGCAAGTCCAACAGACCCTGCTATGCCCAGAGAATTGCACTCGAGGACAGGAGTCATCAATCAGATAGGGTCTCTTCCCTCAAAAGCAACACCTTCCAGACCTTGCCTGTACTTGGAGGTGCAGCTTACCCACCTCTAGAAGAAGAAGACAATGGATCTGGCTGTGTACAGATCCTGCAGTGCCTGGCACTGAGGCTCTCCTGACTGACAGCTCCTTCCAGAAGCGAGGGGAAGGCTCAGCAGGTCTCACCTCATGGCAGAAGGCAAGTCAAATCTATCAGCACAAAAGCCTTTCTGTTCACTATCTTGCACCCCTGTTCTGCTTCCTTTTGGTCTCAGGGAGAAAAAGGTTGGGCCTGACAGCTCTATGCAGGAGGTCTGTGCTTCAACCTGGGAGAAGAGGAGCAGGTAGTGCAGTACGCACTGAGTCACTGAAGTCTGGTTCAAACATACTTCAAAGTTTGTGGAAGCCAACAGGGGCCTTATGTATCGCTACTGATATTCACATTAATCCAGAGCACTTTGTCCAAGTCCACACAGTTGGATCTCTACTGAGTTATAAATAGACCCCAACTCTCAGGACTCCCACTCCTCTGCTCTGAGTCCTTCTTACCGTTCCCTGGCTATACCTGACACTCTTGAACATTGTGACTTTTCCTCTGACTACAATTCACTTCTTTCTGAGGAAAAAGGAAAGATTCATGGCATTGCTTGGACATTGGTTCACCTTTTCATCAAGCTTACTCTTATTTCCAAGAGCACATCAGGGAGTGAACTGTCAGGCAGCTGGAGGAGAGAATGTCATCAGAACAGGGCACTGCATCTCAGAAGTCTCATAGTAATTTTCTCGTAGATCTTCACCAACCTATATCTTCTAGATATATTTTTCTGGCACTCTGCTTCTGTTGTTACCAGAGGCTTATGTCATGTCAGCTTCATGCTGTCCATGGACAAACTCCATACGTGGCCAAACCAGGTGTCTCTGTTGAACGGTCCAGGATACACCCTGTGGCTGGATACCTTGGAGTCTGTAGCAATGTTTCTTTTGTTTTCAGTAATTTGAGGACAAAGCTTTATCTGTTCATTATACCTTGAGCTAAGCATGATGTCTAACAGCGGAAACAAAGAAAAAAAATAGTGCAGCCTGTTTTATCCAAATTGTTGTAGGCTTTTATGGAATCATAAAGATCAGTAAAATGGTCTTTGTGTAACACACCACAACTCCAAACATAAAAAAACTAAAATCAATGAACATTCTTTAAAATGAGTGAATACACCCACACAGTTCAAATTTCATTGTGTTTAGACATGCTGTAGATGTTCTGATACATCAGCTTTGATTTTGCCTTCCCCTCCTCACAGATATTCTTTTTATCAGGTTGCCTGTACAAAATGCATTGAACACAGTAGGGGGAGTTGGGGAAGAAGGCAGTGTTTGGTTTTAAGCATTCGTTAAACATCTGTAGGAGTTAATACAAAGGAAGAGTCTTTGAATAAATCTAAAAATTAGGAAATGGTACTTCTGATCTTGACTTTATCCTCATGCATCAATGAGCACATTTTGATTTTGCTCATCTTTATTGTGTTTAAACCAAACTGAAAACAACAACCCTCATCCAACAGTTATATATCATTTCTAATGGCAGGGTAGCTTTTGTTCTGAATGCACATGTAAAAAGACTTTCACTTTAATATTCCAGTTCTCAGCTCTTCAAGTTAAAATAGTGCCTTACAAGTGATCTCTACTGATAATGACATACATGTACATTAGAATTCTAACTTGATTCTCTACCTTTCATAATCTGCATTTATCTTTTGTTTCAGATTCTTTTTCTTGCAGGCTATGTAGAATTTGCTGCAGTAGATTTTTCCCCCAAAGAATATCCAAAAATACATGTCTGCGTAGTATAAAGTTAGAAGAACTGTTTGTCGCAGTCTGCTTCACTAAACAAGTTGTTTTCTGCTTGCAGATTATTCATGAGAAGGTATCCAAGTTTTACAAATGCATTCATTATTAGAAATCATTCTGTGAATTTCACAATTTAGAGCCAAAAAGGACCATTTGTTCATCTAGTCTGACCTCTTGTATAGTGCATAGGTTACTACATTTCACCCATGCACTAAACTCAAAGATTTCATTAGACTAAAGTATTTCAAGTCCTCAGATTCAATTGTCCTCCACTGGTTGAGAACAAGAAACACAAAATTCCAGTAATTACCAAGTCCCTTGCAATAGAAAATCATTATTTAAATGAGATATGTCCAGATCATCCCAGCAGGTGAGGCTTAAATTTAATGAGCGGTAGGGCACCTGAAGATGATCTTAGGAAAGATGATACTCTACACCAGAGCACTCATCCACTCTGGTCCCAAAGCAAATAAGAAAGGATTAGGGTCCTTCGCCATAAATCTCTAGTGCCATTTGTCACTTCACAGGAGGCAGCCTGACGTTCCTGAATGCAGGACAGCACGGCGGCAGCAGCAGGGAGTGTCAGGGGAAGGCAAGGCATGTGAGTGACAAGTGACAGTAGACCCTCTGTTTTATAGCTGTATTGGGTCTTGAGGATTGGATTCAGCCCCACACTAAGACATTTAAGTCTAGGTGCCCCACATGTGGCTCTGGGCTTTATTTGCAGTCTGTGGGGGGATTTACACAAGTAGTCTAGCAAGCTGCTCAGCCCCTCCAAATGCAGACACCAATGTTTAGTGAGCTGGAAGACCCTCTGGGCTCCTTTCTTTGCTGATTAGGTCTCCATTGCCTAAATCTCACCCTGAAAGGCTTTAGGGCTTCAGAAGAACACGAGGACAAAAAGAGCCCAGGAAGATCTAGGCAGGTACGTTTGCATGCAAGAACTGCATTCCCAGATTGTGGTGCCTGACCAAAGCCCTGAAGCACAAGGTTTCATCAGACACACTGTCTTAACCCAAGAAGTGGAAATGTAGAAGATAATGTTAGCAGTGCTGGCAACCCCACCAAAGCCTGTGACAGGACTCACTAAAACTCACCGTCCAGGCTGGCCACCCACAGCCTCCCCAAGTCTGCTTTAGCAAATAGCTTTCTGGTGAGTTATCACTCACTCAGTGGGTATTTATCTGGTATAACCCCTGCCATAGGGCTTGCTGGGAAAATCTTTTCCCCTCACTGTTTCCAGTCACAAGAGGAAGCCCCAAATATTGCCAGTCTTCTAATTATACACCTTTAGCCTCTACATTGGGCAGATAATAATTGGCCTAGGTAGTTTGGTCCCTGCCTCTCGTAGGCTTTGATAGTTCCTTTCTCTTTCCATCATGCTGTCAGAGGTTTGCAGACCAGGTCTGGGAGAGCACAAAGGCATGCCCATCCCTACTTATGAAATACTGTATCTTCATGGCAGTCAAATTCCACATTGTCTGTGAAATCCAAGATATGTGAAAATAGTGTAGTCTTGCACAGCTCTCTCTTCTCAGAAGTGCTAAGCAGAGAGCAGCTCCCCATAGCCCCCACAGCCATTCATTTCCATAAAAAACAGGAATCGAGGCCTTACCAAGTATTAGAGCTCTTTAAATCATAGGTAAAACTAATCTGTATTCCAGTTTGAAGAAAGTCTCTGAAAGGACAAAACATGCATGTTGATGGCAGAGAAAAAAAATAAATCGTATGTCTGCTCATTGGAAAAAAAAAAAATTCCAAGAATATTTAATGTGTGAAAATAGGACTCCAGTTATGCTGTTAAGAATAATGAAATCTAGGGTGCTAAGTACTGTATGTGTCGCTGTACAAGTTAAGCTGCCTGAGGCAGTTTTAATTTCTCTAGCCAATTTTTCTTAAATTTTTTTAAATTTACACACCAAAGTATTCATCACCTGTAGAGGAGGGTGCTGGATGGGGTAAGCTACAGAGTCAGAAACACTCAACGCAGTGGTGTGTGGCACAGTGCCTGGGGTGCATGGCCACAGGGGAACTGGGGGCTGCTTCCTGAGCCCTGAAACCAGAGTGGAGCCCAGCAGGGTGCACACCAGCTCCTCTGAGACCCACTTGGAGCTGCCCCACCTCTGGTGTAATGGATTTAATGACAGGCTCAGCTATTCCTCTCGCCAAAAAGAAACAACAAACCAGCTTCAGAAGCCCAGGAGCAGGAGGGGACGTGCCCTTCACTAAACAAAAGAGCCTCGGAGATAACCTCTAGAACCTAGGGCTGGTACTGATACACATCCAAACACCATCAATCAGAACAAATATAATTTGTTTGGGGTTTGGCAGGAACAGCATAGCCAGAGGGTCCAGGGGGAAGGAGGGCAGAGCAAACCCTGTACTCCAGGTGAAGCAGGGCCAACAAGCCAGCATCAACCCTTGCTCAGGCTGCAGGAACAGCCCTTCCAGAGATTTCTCTGGCTATGTAACCTGTACTGGGTTGACCTAAAGCACTGTAGATATTGTATGGAAGACACAGAAGGGAAATATCTAGAATATTCTTGAATTGCTAATCTAGGAACTTTTCTTATTAATTTATCTTTTTGGAACCCTTTTGGCTTAGCCTAAATGTGCCACCTTCCAACAGCACACAGGCTGGCTGCTCCAGGGTCTTCAGTCTTTTCTCAGCAGACTAGACGTTATGTTCTTTTTTCTGAGCAAACAAGATAGTCTTTGATATTAACATTTTCAATAGTCTCAAAATGTAAGTAGCTTGCCATGCAATATCATGCTGTTACCTTCCTGGAGCATTTCACTCTTTTTTTTTTTTTTTTTTTATTCCTTGTAACTGCTTTCCTTGTCAAGAACAGACTGAAATTAACTTGTCAAAATTATTAAATTTGAGAGGCAAACATAATCCAAAATTGGATAGACACAAACAAGTGACAGGAGCAGAAGTGTGCACTTTCGGGGACCACACCAGGCCCATTTGCATTTTACTGATGAAATATGTATTTACCTCCACAAATCACTGTGGGGCTTGCTGTAGTCTTACTTCCCAGGAGTCACGGAGTTTAAGGCAGAAGCCTGCCTGCAGAGTCAAGTTCACTCCAAACTCTGCCACAGGTGCCCTTCCAGGGCTTAGGAAAGGGTCTTCTGTCACCTTCAGTCTCCATTCCATATCTGCAGGAGGAAAATGTTATTTTAGATTTGCAAAATCTTCACGGTTTGTGATCACTGAGCTGTCACTGGCTGGGTTTGACTCAGCACACAGATTGAAGTGAAATAGCTGGGGGGGGGGAAGAGGTATGAGCTGTGGGACAACTCACAGGTACACCCTGGGCAGCAAAGGCTGGTAACGGCATCCTTGCAGGGTGTCTGTACTGGGATGAGAGGCTTTCTGACCACAGAAAGCACAGGGATCAATCCATAAGTGTCCTTGGTTTTGTGCCCAGGCCATGCGCACTGCTTGCTGGGCAGAGTGCAGAAAGCTGCATAAATGCCCCATTTTACATTTCACCAGCAACAGTAACACTGAGGAGCTTTTCTTCCCCCTGAATCCCTCTGCCAACAGTGCCCACAAGTGGGCCTTTCATCGCCAGCAGCCCCTGCCCATCTGCCTTGCCCCAGCTAGAAAGCAGAGAGAGCAACTATCTTCACCAATCTCTGTTTCAGACATCACCTAGGTTACAGGGCAGTGGCTCTGCTTGCTCAAGTCACTAAGCCAGCCTCAGGTGGTTTGTAGATAAAACGGGAGCAAATTTTTATCTTTCTTTCTGAAGAAAAAGTTGCTTTTTCTGTGCTGCAGAATAATAGCAGGGTATATGCTGTGTTCCTGAGGCACATCAGCAGTCGGCAGGCCATGTTACCGGCTGGACCCTCTGGACAGTGTGCTCTCACCCCACCCCAGGCACAGCCCTGGGAGGCAGATCTGGCTCCTTGCTCTTCCAGAGGACCAAAATTCACAACCAGCAAAGGTGAAAGCTGCTCCCTGCCTATGGCTCTACATCTCTGCCCAGCCCCATGCTGCCACAGGGGAAGCTCCTCCTTGAGTAGGAGCACTAGGGTGAAGGTTGGACTTCAGCCCCCAGTGGTAACACCCAAAGTTACTCCCTGCCAGGCTCTAGCCCCTGCCAGATGGAGGGAGGTGGCAGCAGGGCAGGGGCGCAAAAGGGTGCAAAACGAGGCAAAGGGACCTTCCTGGGGGGCCTCTGTTCAGCTCTGGTTTTGTGCCATGGAAATTACTGCACTTAACTGCCTGTATCTGTATCCCTAACCTCCAAGCCTTGTACTTTACTTAAAACTGTATTTGGAGTTGTCTATACACTCTGCATTGAGTTTGGGCACAAACCAGTGTGGAATACTATATTCACCATTGCTATAGTTTGATTTTCATACCTTCTTAATTTTTTTGGAAGTTGTATCCAAATTGCAGCAAAGGTGGACCTCTTCCATGTCCTCCATTTCCCAAACACGAAAGTCAGAGTGAAACAGATTGTGTATGCTTTTCTTCATTTCGTTGCAAGATCCTCTCTTCTTCTCTGCTCCCATCAGCAACCAAAAAACAACTTCCTAACTTCGATGGAAAGATAAGACACGTGAGACAGTATATTATTCTGAATGAAGTTTCTGAAGCAGCCAAAGTTTTGAGCTCATCTACTGCTCTCTCTCTAGCTTGATTCAGAATCTAATTTGTCCAAAATTTCAACCGTGATGAACTTTCCCAAAACAGAAGCAGCAAGCTGCTTCCCACTATCACATACTTGGCCTGTATCCCATCTATCCATATGCAGCAGATGTAAATATAATTTACTGGCACAAGCAGCTTTCTGCACATGGCATCTTTCTAAGTCTTCTTTAGTATCCATGTGAAGAAATAAATTATTTTATTGATGCACTTGGAGGCCCAAATAACACTTCATAATGACCTATAAATGGAGGTCTTTCTTAATATGCTTCCATCGATAACTGACATAATTAGGTCTCGTATAATTTTGCTGAATTGTTAACAATTCTAACCAAAGCTATAATGATTCCTTACAGACAACATGTGGCTCCTTCCAGGAGCCACATTTTGCTGGCTTCCTTATATTGTAGACCTGCATGTGTATAGATTTAGTGCAGGCACCAGTTGCATCTGTTAACTTAGGACACAGCTTCTTCCAGCTGTGCCAAATGATCACAAGTAAAGCTAGTGAAGTCCCTCACCACATTCAGAGATACTTTGGAGAGCAGACTGGAGCAAGTATAGACAATGGTTTGTTTTTTTTTTTTTCCTATCGTGTAGAAATAAAATGGTTAGTAAGATAGTACTTTAATCAGGGAGAAGATGAGTATAAAATCAGAATGAAATATTCTTGGTGGAGACAACCTGTCTGGTGGCAATGGGAAATCCTGCGTGTCAGCACATTCATTCTTGGCTTTATCCTTGTTCACTGGATGTGACTCAAAGTAAACGCTGGGCTTTAGTTTCTTCATCAGCAAAATGGGGATAATATTTCCACTTATGCAAGTCACTTCAAGTGGAAAGCACTGCATTCACTCAAGATATCTTTACCGTGCCAGTATACCACAGAGTTTTTAACTTTCTGCCTAGAACATTTCATAAAACTCCCTCCACATATGGAACAGAACAAGTATTCAGACTGCAGAAAATGTGATTTTTAGGGAGCTGACAGTGCCATTTACATTTGTGCATTTTTGCATTTCAAACACAGTCAGGTTTGGCACCAAAATTCTTGATCATCTGGTGGCTTTTATGCCAGGGGCTGACCATACTGCTCCAGGTTTCACTGGCCCTGTCACAACCCTGCTCTGCACCAGCCCTGGCTCTGGGCAGCAGGACACGGCTGCCAGGTGCCAAGCAAAGCCTTGCACATGGGTTTTGGACCTCAGACAGATCGTTTAGCACTTTAAATTCCCCTCAGCAGGACAGTGCTGCAGCATTGATTGTCCCAGCCTGTCCATAGCGAACAGGGGAGAGCAATGCTCTAGCACTTCGCTGCCTTGCTCCATGGTGAGAGCATGGTGAGACCTGGGGCTTTGGGTAAGCTGCAGATGCTGCCCTTCAGGGTGGGGCCTTACTGTGTCCCAGCACACCTACCTCCCCATCGACCACGAGGGACAGTTCGTTTTCCCCAGCCCAGAGCTGCACCACTGAGGAAGCACACAGCCCTGTCTAGCAAATCACTGTCCCCTTCTGGTTTTCAGTACGGGGCTTTATTGTGGAATCATAGAATCACTATGATCACTTGAAAGGACCTCTAGGATCATCAAGGCCAACCTTCATCCCAGCATTTCCCTAACCACTAGACCATAGCCTCAAGTGCTACATCTACTTGTTTTTAAACACCTCCAGGGATGATGACTCCACCACCTCCTTGGCACCCCATTCCAGTGTCTAACCACTCTCTCAGTGAAGAAATTCTTCCCAATATCCAATCGAAACCTCCCCTGGCACAATTTAAGGCCATTTGCTCTCATCCTATCATTGGTAATCTGGGAGAAGAGACCAACACCAGCCTAACTACAACCTCCTTTTAGGTAGCTGTAGAGACCAATAAGATCTCGTCTCATTCTCCTCTTCTCTAGACTGAACAACCACAGTTCCCTCAGCCAGTCTTCAGAAGGCATGTCAGAAGACTGATATATGCTTAAATAGTTCAACATTCTACTTTCCCTCCTGTGTAACTGTGGAACAAGACTGTAGACACATACCATACATCACATTGCTATCAAAGAAAGAATTACATTTCAATTATTGTATTCATCTCAGAGAACACAATGGTTAGTTTTTCTGATGAAAATAAATGTAATAAAGGCTAACAGACTTTTGATAGTAGAGCCATTAAATCCTCTATCTAAATACAGTCTAGATATCTGGGGTGCAATTAGAACAGCCACACTGAGTGCTTGTGGGGGTAAGTGTATGGATGCACTCTAACCTGAATCTAATTGTGCTTAAAGGCCAAGGCAGAGGAGCACTACTTCTGTTGTAATGATTTAGCAGAAATGGGCAAAATTACATTTCTAATGCCTTTTGGTCAACGAGCATGTTAGGACTTTCAGTGCCTGCTACTCAAGACCTAATTGCTTTTAGCAACTCTTTCACAGAAAATACATCATCAAGGCAAATGCAGTGCTCACATGTGAAGAAATCAGACCCCAAGCAAAGAGGTGACTATCAGGAGGATAGGACACTATACGAGAGCTTCTGTAGCAAACTGCAAAATCAGACACCAGTATTAGCCTTCCTCTTTTAAAAAAGGAGCTGAACAAATAATTCAATATGAATAATTTATTTGATTAATTTTGTCTCTCCTTGCTCAGGGAATATATAAAAGCCAATCACACCATCCTGAATTTATTTGTTATTCAAATATATTCAGTGACTTTCTTTTCACTATATTTTTTTTTTACCCTATGGATTAATCAGAATATTTAAAATTAAGAATACAAAGTTTTCCTGTGATTGGCCAGATGTGCCACATGACACTACTTTTCTTCTGTGAGCAAATGAGTATGCCAGCACTTCTGGAGTAATCCTTATGCATGCAAAATTGAGAATTCAGTTTTGACAAATATTTGCACGTGCATCATTGGAATGCACTTGCTGCCAAGAAAACTGCCAGCAAAATTCAGCACGTCTTAAATTTGTAAAATGTGAGAATTAAAACATGCATTTTAACATTTGTATTTAATTTTTTTTTTCAGTTTCATGTGGAAGTTTTAGAACATTGTAAGTTCCCTAAAAGGACGCAGCATTGCCTACCAGGACTCATTTATAGTTTTGAGCCACTCATCTTAATATCAGTTGTCTCAGTCAATGGTTTGTTGCCCTAAAAGCCTGTAGTTTTCTAAATGGGCAACTGTTACTTGTATTGTGTGCAAGGCTTCAAAAGTCAGGGTGTTTTCTCCTTGGTGGATAATATGTGCATTATTTCTGCATCAAATAATCCCTCAATTATCAAATTAGTCTTATTCTATTGTTAGGAAGAAAGCAGATTTGAGAACAACTCAGTGAAAGTGTGAATGATGATGTTAGCATCCAACATGGGTGAAAGGCAAAGCCAATTCACCACAGAAAATTTTCTTCTCAACTTTTTGATTAAGAGCTCCTGTTAAAGGGGGTGTCATTTATCTGATGTGTTTTGTGTAGCACCCCTTTTCAGGGCAGAGCCTGGGAACCTGGGAACCTCTTGTGCCATCTCAGACTTCAACCCCATGTATTTGCAAACATTTACAAGCACATATTGGTACCTACTTCAGGTAGCAGTTGCCTACCTGTGGTGTAACAGATACGGATCCTGCCACCTGTGCAAGGTCACTGTGTCCCCTCCTACAGCGGAGAGAAGAGCTGGTCGTGCCTGGCCCATGAGGCAGCTGGCACACTGCAGCACCTGCTGGGAAAGGCAAGTAGGGGGACAGACAGCTAGCTCTTTTGGGCCAGCAAGGACCACAAGTACAACTAGAAAACTATGGTGGGAGATAGGGTATTGATCATTGAGTAAGCAGAGCTGGTGCTTCAGTTACCAAACAGGATGATTTAAACGGCTTAATTTACACACAACAGCAAGCATTTGCTACTGGAAATCAATAAATTTGCATAGGTTCTTAAAATAATCAGCAACATGCTCCTGCATATATTTCTTAAATAGGTACAAAATACCTTAATGAAAGCCAGAATCCCATCATAAGCTCAGTTTTAGTTCACCTACTAGTTATATTTATGAGGAAATATGAATGTATTAGGGCCTGGAGCTAAGCAACAGCTTTGCAGCTCATCTCTGCAGGCAGTGGGACTCAAGGTTCTCATGGGCCCAGGTACAAAGCCCCCTCCCACCACCCGATGGTGTCCTGAGGCACGCAGAGCTTGATGAGTACTCATGGCAGGACCAGAGGAAGAAATAGAGCTGAGATATCCTCAGTGTACACCTCTGCCCTAGGGAGAGGCATCCAGAGGGAGGGACAAACAGATGGACAGATGTTGACTTCCAAGAGGATTAGCCTTTACCCAGTTCCAGCATACTTTTCTACCCATAATTTGTTATTTCTTTTTCTCTTCCTACTCTTCATTTTTGGCTGAGATCAGAAATAGAAGCTCCAAAATGCCACTGGCAAAACTGTCCTGGCAGCAGAGATGCGCATAGCTTCAGAAAAAGACTGTTCCAAACAAGGTACCAAAGTGATATTGCTGGTTGAAGGTTAAGAACATTTGACATGGGCATCCTGGCACTCAAGGTCTCCTTCTGAGCCAAAGCAAACCTCAGATGTGATCCCCATAACTAGTCAGGACAGCGGTAAGCTAGCTTTGTGCTTGCACCAGCTCTTCTGCTCCCCACTCATTTTGGTTCCCCCACACATGCAGCCACAGTGAGGATTTACCCCTCCATGGCTTGAGGAATGGGCACAGTCTAGGGTGGAAATCTTGCAGCTTTACTGGGGGATGGAAAGACACTGCCCCAGTGGCTCAGCAGGGTACAAACGGGTCTGTCCCGAGGCACACGGCAGCAGCAGTGGCTGTGTGCAGGCATGGCACAGCTCAGCCTCTGCCTCCAGGAATATCCTGCTCAGTCCAGTCCTTCTGTACCCAGCTGTTAAAAAACCCCCAAAATTAAAAAATCGAGATTAAAAAAAGTTTGAGAGGGAATACATCTGTGCTTGCAGCTATGCAGTGACTAGGGGCTTTGAAGTTAATTTTTAAGCAGATTTTTTTCTCTTCTGCTAAAATAAAAATCAGGGTTTTCAAACAGAGAAACAAAGTGGGGGCGGAGGATGGAAAAAAAGACAGGTACTTATGCCAAAAGCAAGAGAAGTATAGGTGGGGCCCCTGCTGTTTATGTTGCTGGAGCAGGGGTGGCCTCTTGTTCCTGGGCATGCAGAGCCAGAGAAGCGCAGGGCTTTCTTCCTCTGGGCTTGGCATAAACCAGCCTCAGGTACCAACCAACATTTGAACCCCTCAGCTTGCTCTCTCCTGCTTTCCCCAGTGTGTCATGGGTCACCACTAGACATTTCAGGGGGAACACAAGCATCTCCTTGTTCAGATGTAGCACAAGACCTCTTCTGAATACCAAGGACACCCTTTCTGCCCTAAAGAGCTCTGGTTAGGGAGCTGAGGAGCTGGAGCAGACTCAGATATCACCCCTTCTCCCCCCATTGCCTCGGGCAGGACTGTTACCACCCTCAAACCTTGGAGCAAGTGCCCCTTGTTGAGCACTGGTGCAGCAGACCTCACTGTCCGTGCCAGGATGGGGTTGCTGCAGTTCCAATTATCCCACACCTTACTGGACTTGACAGAGAGGTCTGTGGGTGGAGGACCATGCAGGCATCTCTGAAGAACGACTCAACACTTCATCCTGTTCCCTGCCCTCTTACAGAGCCTGATGGACACAGCCTCCTAACTCAGACCACTGTTGCCATCTAGAAATGATGCAGATAATGAGCAGATATGGAAAAGAAGCCTCCGTCATGGTCACATTCCCTGGCAAGGAACTACCCTGCTGCCCCTCATTTCTTCAAATTTTTCCCACTTAATTTGTTTTTTATTTGATTGAGTTTTTTTGATATTAATTACTCACAGCTGAATGTTGGGTTACGGTGTGTCAGACTTGACAAAACTTCAAGCAGAGGGAATGATAAAAAGTATCTTGAAAATCATATTTGTCCCTTAATAATTTAATTCTGTAGAAAGGGAAATCAAAGCATCACAAATTGATTGCTGTGAAACAAATTACATTTATTTCCACACATCCAAATAAATCTACTGATTTTAGGCATCTGACTTCAGGCATTAGACGGAATATGCAAAGGCACATGTTGAAATGATGGCCGCATCTCTAGAGCTGCTCACTTATTTCTCTGTTCTTACTAGACGCTCAATAGTTTCAGACTGCTATTGAGACACGCAGTAAATTAGCTGCTCTTAAGCACTGCCTGTTAAAAATATTAAAAAGCATGGCAGTAAAGCACAGCTGATGGTTTTAGGCATCTGACACTGGTTTATCCTTTCTGCAAATGCAGACTCTAATGTCTACTGTCACTCTCCCCAGATCTGCTTCCAATTAGGTCACTCTGTCCTAGCAACCATAAACTGAAGCCCTCTGCCCTGCTTTACTGTTTAGAAAGAGGTGCAATGAAACAGGTCCCTGTTGAACACAAGTTTTCCACATACGTTTTACGAAGTGCACTTGTTCAGCTGTCACACTGCTTCACATAAGAGAAGTCATCTGATATTGTTACTGACATACTAGTCTAGTATGGCATTTAATATTAGGCTTTATATAACTCACAGGATGGCAGAGCAATCGCAAGTAATCAAAATAAATGAAGACAGCCTGAATAATGCATTTGTTAAATCTGAATAACATACAGTGGACACCTTTAAAGTGTTTTCCAGGAAAATGTGACTCAGGTGCAATATTGATTGAGAAGATAAAGTTGGGTGTTTTCGATTCCTGTATTATGGAAGCAGAGAGGACTTTGATAATGTAACCATCATCTTTTGTTATTTTGCTGCAGTCCAATACAGCTAGAATCAATTTTTCATTGTACTCATTTACTGGAAAAGGGGATAATGGCAAGGACAACACAGCTTTAATAGAAAGAATAAGTCATGATTTAATTCAGATGTTGTACTACAGCTACAAGCTGGAAGATATATTTATATATACAGAAACAGCACAAAGGAGCCTGCACACTTTCGACTAGAAGTCATGGCTCTGCATTTCTATTTATTGGTAGTTAGGTGGAATGATGCAGCATTACCCTGACAGCAATAAGAAGCAAGAACCTTTTAAAGTGGAAAAAGATAGCTGTAGAATTATGAGTAATCTTTATAGAAAAACAAAATAAAGGGCAATAGTAAGAGGACACGTTTAGGTCTTCATTAATATTTGTATTTAAGTAAAAATGACAAGTAGAAAAAAAAATCCAAAGAAAGGCTAAGTTCACAATCAATGTGCTTTTCTGCACAATTGAGATCTTTCCCAAAGATCTCAGGTATTTTTGATAAATTTTGTTCTCATGGAAAGTACTCAGGATGATGACAAAATAATGATTTTTTTTTTTTTTTCTGGCAAAAATAGATTGCTTCATGACTTCTTGAATGAAACACAAATCTAAGAGTGATAGTGTTTGGGGCTGGATTAGTCTCCTGGGATTGCATCCAGTGTATGAAATTTCATAGCTTTTCCAAGGAGTTCAATAGTGCTTTTCTCTGTGGCGAGACGCTGCTGAATGACCCCTGAAAAAAAAAACACCCCACAGACCACACTTTGAAACATTACCACTGAAAACTGCCAGGAGTTTATTTATCCAAGAAATATTCTGCATGGCATATTTCTGAGCAGCACTCATTAGGCCAGCCTAAAACAAAATTTCAGCACAGGCTTCGGAGGAAATCAGGGTCCAAATTCAAGCTTTAGAGCTGGTTTCTACCTCTGCAATAGACCTGCAGCTGAAACTCAGCCTTTTCTTTCAATGAGAATCTTCTACAGATAAATAGACAAAAGGGGTAAAAATCCTTCCCTTGAATTTCAGGCTTTTCTTTAAAAAGAGTCTGGTCCAGTCCTAACTCATTGTAAGCTAAGCCCACATTTTTCTCTGAGGAACAAAGAGAAAGTGAGGAGTAAAACAAGAAAAATCAGAGGAAGCTTAACCCCTTTTCCAGCAGTAGCAACTTCTCAACAGCATTTCTCAGTCTCTTTTTACACTCATAAGGGTAACCAGACCCAGATGCAACCTGGCTGGAGCAGCTCAAGGAGGCATTTCCAGCTTCCAGAGGCTACCTGGGAATTACACCAGTGGGCCCGCACCAACTCTGTACAGCTCCCAAGATGCTGAGAAGCCTTGAGCAAACCCCTTTAGCCCCTAGCAAGGAGGCACCTGCCGAGTTTTAGTGGGCAAGGTGCAGGTTGCTGCAGGGCTCTGGTCACTGGAAGACCAGGGTGTTTCTGTAGGACCCAGCAAACAAAAACACTCCATAATGAACACCAAGTGTTACATGAGAGCAGCCTGGGGGGGTTGAAGACGTCCTGCAAGGCAGAAGCAAAGCTATCCCAGCTCAGCATGGCTTGCTGCTCAGGGCTGATGGGGGCACTGCACTGCAAACACCTAGGATCCCAAACATACCAAGGCTGCCCTTAGATCATAATGAGCTGGCCCTATAAAATTACTAAGATTTGTAAGCAATCCTAAAGAAATATTTTTCATTTTCTTTACTCTGCTGTTCCTCAGCCACTAGGCTGAGACTTTCTTACTTTTCTCACCAAGCTACAGGCCAGGTGCTCTGTGAAACACTGACCTCAGGCACCTGCATCCTCTGGTCTGACCATGCCAGAAATCTCCCAGAATGGCAAGATCCTTGAGGAGGCCACGAAAGCTTTTGAGCCAAGCAGCAAAGACTAGATAGGTCTGCTGACTCTAGAGAGAGGTTAGGATAGCAGTATGGGGACAGGCGATGTCTGCCATGTCTTCGTACCCTTTGAGTATCCTTAGCTTAGAGGAAGTATCTAACCAGCTCTGATCTCACAACCACACAAGCATGGTAAAACCCATGCCCTTCCAAACATTGCTCAGACCTCCCAAAAGACTCTTCAAGCCATATCTAAGTAGAGTTAGTTTTAAGATGAAATTTAAGACTGCAATAGTAAGATGGGGTAAATTTAGCAAACTTTTCCTACCTTGGTTCTGTGCCTCGGTGAAAGGGGTCTGTGATCTGAGGCATGTTAGCGGGCATGCTTCTGGGCTAGAAAGAATCAAAGGCTGACTTCCTTACATACATAGGTGTTTCAATTTGCCGGCAAGAAAACAAAACCGATACAAAGCACACAAAGGACCCCAATATCAGCAAGAATGTCACTAGCAGTGCAATGCATTAAAGCAGCCATTGCAACAAATCAAGTTCCTAACCGTGACTTTCCCTTTCATGCAGAGAATGGACTGATTTGTTCCCCAAACAATGGGAAATTTTGCAGAGGCTCTGGAACAGATTGCTCTGTTTGCTCCATTACTCACAGATCAGCTGGCTACATTCAGCAACAAAGGCATGGGCTAAACTCATCTTTTTTGATGTCCACAATTTATGAAAAAATAATCTAGCTCATAGGAAATGAGGTGCTTCAAGAACTTGCTGAAGTGAAAGCATTTGTCTGTCAGCCTGGATTCAGCTTCAATATGACTCATAAGATCTGTGCACTACTATTTTATGCTATGTTGGTCCATCTAGGAGTAATTGTGAAGACTCTTCTACTGCTAGAAAAAAAAAATGCACTTAAGCTGTGCTGACTGTACCTTGATGAGTTACAGAATCCAGCAGGACACGGCCATTGTATTTCTGGACATAAGTAGAACCATTGTATGACATATGATAGCAGCAGTTCAGTGACACAGTTCTCAGTCCTGAGAGTGAACATTTCTGCAGGCATATAATTTCCTTGCATCCATGTTACACTCAGTTTTGATAAAATTTTTTGACTGCCACCACCTGGCACTAGTGGACCGTCATCTAAACTTGCAAAAACAAAAGAAACATCTTTTGCAGTCTATTCAATACTATCAGTGTCTAAGACCAATGCCTTCTGACCCAGAGCTTCAGGAAACCTTCAAAAGGTCAGCAAATGGCAAGGGGAACATTTCTAAAGCCTAGCATACATAGATCCCAAAGAGCTCCATGTTTGACTTCTTCTCACTGTGGAACATCCCAGGCATGTAGCTTGAATATGGCAGCTGCTGCTCCTCAAGGAGAGCCCACATCAGCTCACTCCATGCAGATACTCTCATGTCAAGGTGATTTCTTTTCACCATACTATTCACAGGGGAAGATTTCAGGCTCCCACACACCAGCTCCCAATGCATCTTGTTTCAACAGCACTGGAGAGGCTATAGGAAAATCAGTCATAAGACATTGCCAATTGCCCTTTCCCCAAATGATTTTAGTGAAGTTTTGTGCCTAGGAAAAACTGTACATATACAGAGATCATTCTTCAACCTGCTTAGGAAATGGGCATAGAAAAATGGGATGTTCACTTTGACCAGAAGAATAAATCTTTCAGAGAAAAGTTCTGATGCTCTTAATCATATTGAATACAGTACAAGCCTAGGAAAAATCCCATGGTAATCCATGTTTTTATTCAGAAGAACATTTTCATTGTTAATACATCAGATTTTGCTTTTATCTGACTTACATTCAGTGATTAAAACACAGACATAGTGTCTGCATATGAAACAGTAAGAAAGTAGTGAGTGTTATAGTCTACAGAGGAAGGATTGAGGATGGATGGATGTTTGCATTGATAAACAGCATTAGATGTAATTGTTTTTAAAAGCATTCAGGTGCATCTCATTTTGATTCCACATAACTAAAAACAAAGCAACTGATTTGAAACCTGGGATTTGAAATAGCTGAGAAAATGCTAGAAAATAATTTTTGATAAAGTACTCATTCAACAGCTGCAGCATCATGCAGTACCTGTTGGGCAAGTGCCAGGCTACCTGCTTAACGTCTGGAGATTGATTACTGTTGGGAATTTGATGAATGACAGGTTAAGAAAGTACACACAGTGCCTGGACTACAAACAGGTCTAGGGATGATATCCTTAAAAAAAAAAAAAAAAAAAAATAAAAAAAGGCAAGTTTTTAAGCTAAGACTGTGATCAGTATGCTGTGTTACTCATTCATTACTTTAGAGTCTCTCTGCAAAGAAGAGGTCCTGAAGGCAACGTGGCAAGTGTCTACAAATAGTGTTCTTAAAAAGAAAACTTTTCTTTGTCTTTGAGGGATTCTGGATAAAGTCCTTCTTGTGTTATCTAGAGAAATCTGAATCATCCAAATCTCATAACAACGCCATATACTCCCAACATCCTCTGCTCTCTTTGGAGCATCCTACTCCTAATTCCCTGCTCAGTGATACACAATGTTTGTTTTCTGCACAAGAACTGAAGAGGAAAAAGAAAACCAACAAACACCCAAACCAAAAAAGCCCATCACACACACAAAAAACCTCCCTCCTTTCCTTCACTTACTCTGCTCTGAGTGCACGGTCCAGAAGACATCCTGCTCACCAGTGTTTTTCTCTGAGCCACACACTCCAACCTCACAGGCTTCTGGGGGCCAGCCCGGGCTGCTGCCATCCTTCCCCAACACTTCGGGCAGACAGACCTGTTTTCCACATCCTCTGCCCTGGAAGCAGCAGAGCTGTACATTAAAAACCAGGACACTGCTGACATTAAAAACCAGGAGTGCTTATTGCTCTGTGGGTAGGATATGGTAGGATATGCCATCAGTGACTTAATCTAAGTGCCATTTGGGGAAGACTTGATCTCACTAGCGCATAGTGAGCAGAGAAGGCTCCTTCCACAGGTACCTACTCTAAATTGCCTTGCAGAAGAGTTTGCATCTCTCATCTGACTTTACAGTGAGCCCAAGGACACAAAACTATTTTAGGCTTGACTCTGTCCTTGTATAGATGAGTTTGACTGCAGGCTTCCCTGTTCAGTAGGGCTACCAAGCAAAACGAAGGTGTGACACTGCATGGGTAGGCAAGCCCACGTCTACAGTAGCTGGGCTATCTCAGAGCATAGCACAACAGTGTCACAGCCATCAGCAAGCACCAGTCAAAGTACCTGCTCAAGGTCCCTATGATGTGCAGCACTAGTGCCTGCGCTGCTCCTCGCTTGGGTGCAGCTAACCCAGGTCCTGGTGCACTTTAAATGTATTGTACAGACACAAACCTGAAGCTACTTCACAAGAATCCTGTGTCTGTCCTGAAGAAAAATGTGACTGGGAGTCTTCAAACATTTTGCATCTGGAGCTTCACATCAGTGCAACTTTAAAAATACAAAAAAAAAACCCCAAAAAACAACCAACCAAACAAAAAATCAACAACAACAAAAAAACCCAAACCAAACAAAACAAAAACAAACAAACAAACAAACAAAAACCCAAAAAAACACAACAACAATAACAACAAAAAAACAAAACGAAACAAAAAAAACCCAAACCAAAACAAAAAAAACCCAAAAAAACCACAAACCAAACTACACCAATCCCAATGAAATAAAAAATACCTTTGAGGTATATGTTTATATACATGTATGCCTACATCAACACAGCAGCTTGGTGAAAATTTGCCTCCAAAGGACTAAAGTCTCAGTACCCCTGGATTTTCCTTCTGGAGAGCACCAGTACTATTTCATCAGAACCAGCAGCCCAGGGAAAGCTGCTTGACTTTGCTGGTATTAACTCATGCTTTGCTTCCCTAATCTTTTTGTTTTCAGTACTGTCAAATAACAGAGATGCAGAGAGAGATGGAGAATTCTAGCCTAAAAGCCAGTTTCCTCTGCTATAGCAAGTGTTATCCCTGAGGTCAAGGATTGTCTGAATCAATAACACACCAATCTCAGTAGCCCCATTTAGATGGTGAGTCAGTTCACATAATCCAACCACATGTCAGATGAAAAAGAATGGTTTAGCAAACACTTTGCAGTCATCTGTTTTTTAGAACTTAGTAGTAGTAGTAAATTACTGGATATCAGTCTATTGTTGCAACTATATATCCTTACACAATAGCAATTTTTCTTATAATTTTCTCCTGCTCAGCTGCTTATTGAGTATTTTTATATACCCTATATTTACTTTTAAATATAATTTAAAAATATTCCCTAGAATTTTTCCATCTACAGAACTTTTAAGGGGCTAAGTCCAGCCAGAGTTCACAGGAGTATTTCTCAGGCAAGGAAAGCTGGTACAAACAATTTGGCTGCCCCACTAATTCAGAGCATAAAATTACCTACCTCCAGTCCTAATTTAGGGACAACATTTGCCCTCCTGATCCAGCTGCATTCAACCAGGCTGCCTTAGCCATACACGTGTCTGTTGGGAGTTTTAATACATTAGCTAAATGAAACAAAATTCATGTATTAACTATTTTCTATTGGAGTAAAAAATATCCTCACTACATAGTTACACCTCCTTGGCACCAAGAGCAGCTGAATCCCGCTGGCTGCTGGGGCACAAGGAGGGATAGGAGCCCCAGCAGCACCCCATTGCAAGGCCTGGGGGCAGCCAGGAGGGGAACTTGCACAGGAGAGGCCCCTCAACCACATCCTGCCCCCTGACAGGGGGAAGAGGCAAAGCCCACCCAGACACGCCCCCATCGGGCACAAACCTGCCTGGGCACAGCTCTGTGGTGCCTACAGCAGCTCTGGGACATGGCCATACTTTAACCCACAGCACAGATGTCAGTTGGGGAAGTTTTAATGTCCTTCAGGTGGGGAACATGTTAAAGTCCATAGCAGGTGGGGAAGAAAACTGAGAGACTTGCTAGTTAAATCTTTTTTTACTACAGAAAAGGCCAAATCTACCTAGTTGGCTAGAATTTACTTCTACCCCTCAAAAAGTATCAAAATTGTCTAAAGCTGTACCAAAAAAAAGTCTCAGATATTATGGAAAAAAACTATCTAAAGCTACTTTTATAACTTCTTCCTCCAGGTTTACTTAGGGATTGCATAAAGGAAATACTGAAAATACTTCATTTATACATTTGTGGATCACACAGGTAAAAAAGCAGCCAGTGAACAGAACTATAATAACAACCCCTTCTAGTACATTGCACATGTATGATGTGCTTAAGGATTTGCTCTGGGATCACTCTGAAAAATACACATGAATTTGAGTAATGTTACTGATACTCTAGTACAGAAAGTCCAACACTCGTGCCAGAGTGGCTCTGAATCAATAGCCTTTATAAACACAAACATGTTTAAGATTTGGCCTTCAGCAGCCACCTGCATTGCTGACAAAAACCAGTAAAACAAGCTCAGAAAGTAGTTCCACACACCCCTGTGTTTTGGGCTAGAAGCATCTGCTGCTTCCGAGGAGCAAAAGGCTGAACGGGGGGTGAACTGTTTCATACAATGTGTTTGTGGTGAGGTCAGGTTTCTACTTCCTTTATGTGGTATAGGGAAAAAAAAATACCAAAACAGATCTCTTCTCAGAATTGAAGAATTTGGCCAGCCACTACAGAGAGGCTTTAAACAAAGGAAACACCTAAATCACTACTGGCTGTTGAAATAGTTTCAGAGGGAAGAGCAGCATTGTAATGCATATCATACAGCACTGGACATCTGAAGAAGTGCTGGGGTTTTTTTACAGGGGTTGTCTTTGCAATTTCATGTGAAATAGCAGGTTTAACTAATGCTGCAATCTTTTTGTTTTCTTTTTCCAAAATGGTTAGTTTTACAGGAACATGAAACCTCATGGGAAACAGTCAATGCATAAGTTGCTGCTCCCCTATTGAAAATGGCCAGCAGTGGAATATATTGTGACACCCAGTCTCAAGAATAAGGATACCCAAACTGACATTAAATACCATGCAGGGTCTGACTAATGCTAGCTGATACCTGATGCAAACATCAAACCATGAGGATTTTCAAAGTTGTGCAGGCAATGCAAAATTTACTGGGAAAGTTATGGTTTTAGTGTGGATATCTACAAGCATGTGTTGCACTTGCACTACAGCTAGGTCACTACAGCCCTGATTTCCTGCTCATTTTCAGCATCTGTAAATCCTAGAGATTAGATTAGATTAGAGCTGTTTGGTAAAACTATGCTCTTACCTCTCAATTGGCTGCTGTGGAAACAACAATTACATGTTAAATTTCATCATACTTGAAAATAATCCTCTTTTCCCCTCTGGTCTAAGGTTACTAGTTTTACATGAAGGCAGCAGACAATTAGAAATGAAGGAGCACAAAGCCCCATGCTGTGACATACGTACAGCCTCTGGCTCCAGCCAGCACCTATAGCAACCTTGCTGGTGGCAGTAGTGCTGTCACAGCTGAACCCCAGAAGTTTTCCATAGCTCCTGTAGCAGCTCTGTAACTCCATAAAAGCCAGAAATTCTCAACATTGCAGTGAGTTTCTGGAAAAATTAATGTCTCAGTCATGTTCCTGCTATGGCAACCAGAAGAGCAGAGCCCCTCCTGCACAAGCGTGTGTGGTTTGCTCCAGGGACCGGAGAGCTGATCTGCTCCAAACCAAACCAGACTTCAAACAGCTCTGCACATCATACTGAGATTTTGTGTTGCACTATTTTTGGTTTTCAAATTCATCTAATTAAAAAAATAAACAAAACAACCAACCACATCATTTCTCTCCCTTCCTCATTACAGGCATCAAAAATGAAAGTTACAAATGAGGATAGTGGTTTGGCCTCTGGTGTTAGTACACTGAGGAGGCTCACTGCATGGTTTGAGATCTTGCAACTCAAAAATGTCTGGAAGAAAGGCATTCTTTCTTAAAAAAACCCAAACCTTAAACTTGTAAATATATTCAAGAAACAAACCATTTCATATTGTAATTTATCCTTGCATTTAGGTGATTGTATGTATATTTATACCTTTCTTAGTAGTGTTTTATCTTGCTATCACTTAAAGATTTTGAAAATGAACAGTAATTACTTTTTTTTTCCACAAGTACTTCTGTATGGAGCAGTTTTGGTGCTATGTAGGATTTCAGACAGATAAGGAATATTCTGCATTGATCACCAAGTGGGCATACAAAGGAATTCAAAACCAGGAAGACTGTGATATATTTGGAAGCAGATCATTGAAGGCAATTCTTGTTAGGAGCTTTCAGGTGAAGCTGCCCCATCACTGCTTTGTTTTCTGTCTGCTTTTTAAATGAACACTTCTAAATGTGCATTACAGTTATACCAGACTAATTTCTGAGGAAGAGGACACAGGCACTCATCAAGCTGGTCTCAAAGGAAAAAAAAAAAAAAATTAAGAACAATCAAAAAAATCACCTGAAGAGAAAATCGTTCCAGCTCTTGAGAAGTATGAGTAATGGTAAGATTGCTGTGTTATTTTTAAAACAACAAATTACATATCCTGATCTTCCTTAGCACCCCGGTAACTGAACAAAGAACTAATATCATCAGTGGTAATCCAAGCAGAAAGAATAAGTGCCTAGACCAAGGTAACAAAAGCAAGGTGAGGAATGCAGCCTGGTGACTTTAGCTTGTATGTTAGATTGCAAGGCAGAAATTTAGAGGGATATTTTCTTCTTCCCTCCCTCTCAGTTCAAAACAGGTAGAGTTACAGCATCCTTAATGGCTTGGCCACTTCTGTCTTTTAAGGCATGAGAATTTTTTTTTTTTTTTTTTTCTTAGTTTAAGGCATGTTGAACCATTATGGACTCAAAATTAAAAAACAAGCAAACAAACAAACAAACAAACAAACAAAACAAAACAAAAAAAACCCTTGTCTCAGTCTTTACAAACAACTTCACTTATTTACTGGATTCTATCATCTACAAATTTGCCCTGTGAATAAAGAAAATGGCTTTAAAAATCATCACCACCTGTTCTGAACTCCACATGGTACAGATTATTTAACAAAGCCTTGCTGCTTTATCAATAATAAGAAACATTCTGAAGAACAGCATGAGGAGAACATAAATCTTCGCTCTTTATAGACTGCATGGCACAATGATGTCCAATTAGTTCTCAGAAGCTACCCACATCGCTTCAGCTCCACGTCACTCTGAGAAAAAGACAGCATAATCTGATGTTTGCTTACTTGTGTATCTTGAGTCGACTCTTCTCCAGCTACACAAAACAGAAGATGAGCATATTCCACATGTGAGCTTCATGCTCAGCAAGGAATGAAAGGTCAAAGGGTAGCAGGCAAAAAGCTATTTGCTATTCAGTTCTAATTTCCCTCATAAATAATTAAACTATACTTTATGCATTTCCATCTTTGATAGTCTTGTGGTATGAAGTGTAAGTCAATGGATAAGCTAATTGCAATAAGCAGAAGTGGTATTTAATGCACTGGACAGTTTCAATAGCAAAGTAGTTCTAATTAGTGTTTCTAACTGATGTGACAGCAGTTTACAGAGCGCCAAAATAGTTCCTCATTTGTCAAGTGGGTCTGAAGCTTATGGCAGCTTTCTGATCATCTCCCTTGCTGCAGGACCTGAAAGCACCTTCAAAAAGCTTTCTCTCATTGATCTTTAGTCAGATACTGACTGAAAGGCACAGAGCTTTGCCAGAAAGAAGATAGATAGATGCTGCACCAGCATGAAAATGTCACTTGCTTAATGAAAAAGGGTACCTGTTTGTAACCCCTCTCTAAGGATGTATATGTACATGCATGCACCTACACAAGCCCACACCTAGAGAGGCAGTGAATAGGAGCATTTTTATTAAGCATTTGATTGTGGAAGTGCTGTCTGCATCGTTATCAGATCACATATGACATCCTTACACATGCACAAACATGACATCACACAATCTGTGACTGAAAGGTGCATTAAGCTCTTCCCTCTAGACTTTTCATTGAGCATTAGGCATGAAGTGCATCAGATGAACTACACCATTAGCTTCAGAATTTACTTTCCTTGTCTATGATTTTTCTTCTAATAGATCAGCAGTTCAGCTATCCTGCTGTGGTCTGAGGGAGTAAAATGGGATATCAGATAAAGAGCAAGTATTTGCTGAATACAGTGTCAAGAAAGTTCAGAACAGTTTTCCCTTTGTTACACTTGTGTTATAGACATCATTAAATAATCAAATATTATGGTTATTTATGGGATAAGCTATGACATTTTCCTATGTAGCTCAGACAACATTCAAAAGGGCCCTGAAATTATTTATGAGGGAAGGAAGGGGGAATTCTGAAAACTGTAAATTCACTGCCAAGTGGGTCTGTTAAAAAACACTCTTTACTGAAATACAGGTACTGACACCAATAGCTGTGCCAATGTGGTACAACCAGATTTTTTTTTTTTTATGGTATCTTGTGTAAACCATAACCTTACTTGGATACTGTAGACCCAGTACTCCAATGCATGTTCTAGAAGTCTCCCAGTTCCTGAAATTGAGAAGGGATGTGCAAAGAAATGTAAATACCAGTCAAGTGGTATTTGCACTGCCCAGCTGCTCATCTCCCCAGTGCCCACACCAGGTGGCTTCTGGCCAGTTACCTTGGCTCTCAGGGTTGTTCTGGCAGCCAAACATCTGGTGAAAAGCAGCATCCTTGCCCAGTTGTCTCTGACCAGCAGTCCTCCTTTGCTGGGTTTCTTGGGAACAGTGCTCAATAGCCAGCAAATATTTCAGAATTGCTGAGTGAAACTTCCAATCTATTAAGGGAGATTTAGGACTACTTTTGGCTGTCTTGGCTTGTCAGACTTGAGAGATACCCTGTCCCTCATGTCCAGCCTATGCACTTCCTTGAAACAAAAGCTGAATCAAAAATGCATTATTTGTATGATGAAAGAGTTAAACCACTAAGAAATTAAATAATAATGGAGAAAGAATAACCACAAAATCTTTTTCTTGAGTGAGTGCTTCTCCACTATATTTTATATCAAGACTGAATCCTGAAAGGGCAACTGCTCGTTCCATAGGCAGAAGAGTCAGTATCTAGAAACAGAGACCAGAATAAAAAGAAACAAACAAAGCTCCATTTTGTTTCAACACACCAGCAAGCTTTACTTCAACAATTTCAAATACCAAAGTTCTGGTGCAATCAGGAGCTACTTGACTGATGTCAGCTTTCTCTCCCAAGGCTTACACCTAGCCAAAAAATAAAATAAAAAAACCACACAGGGTAAAAATGACTTCTAGGCTTTCTTGACTTCTAGGTATAGCTTTACTTTTAACAACTACTAGATGTTTGATGTTCCGTTGCTACTATAAAGCTTTGAAGCAAGCATGATACAAAAGGATGCTCAGCTGAGAGGGCCCATTGTCTAAAGCGGTGACTTTTGCATCCCTCTGAAACATCTCTCTGCAAATATTCCATAGTTTGTAAAGATGTAGTTTGACCAGCTGAAGTAACAGAATCATTTCAGATCAAACATGGAGGCTGATAAGGAATTTTCTCCTCTTGCAGGAAATCACAGCTTATAAAAGTCTGTGGAAGATGGTGTCACTTAGTGCAGCACAGGCAATTAGGAGTATGGAAGGGACTGGGTCAGAACATGAGTCAGAAATAATAGAGAGTATACACTAATTGGAGAAGCTTTTTATTTTATTAGTGCTTCCATGTCAAATTAGTCAAATGACTTTGGCAGCAGTGAAGTATGCATGCTGCGTGCCCACCCAGCACAAAGCCGTGTGCGCCTTCACATCTTACTACCTTTGTTTTCTTCTCCTTCTGCTTGCTGGAGTCAGGACCCGGGCTCACATGTAGCTCCTCTCAGTGTCAGCCTGGTCACCTTTCAGAGCATGTAATTAAGTTCACCTAGTTAATAAATGAGAAAAAGTTACTTGACTAAGCCACCATCCAGAACTCATTATTGAGCCAAATCTCAGTGACTGAATCCAATGAGCTTTGCAGTCTGACTTCTCTGCAGTGCAAGGGAAAATGTATCTTTAAACCCATAGTGCTGCAAAATCTGCCTGTCCCACTGCCAGGCTCTGTATGCTAGGAGGTGAAATCAGTGGCACTTCAATGAATGACATCCCCATTATGAGGCACAAACCTGGTCTGAGCCAAGCTAGCACAGAAAGATATGGTCACCTCCATCAGAGCACAGGCTTCTCAGAGGCAGAGAGCTGGTGGGGCAGTCTGTGGTTACCAAGCAAGGACTTGCATTTGCCCTGGTTTGCTCTAATTTAAGGTGTTTGCATGCTGGTTTTCACACTAGACAGAGGATGATAATTGATCCTTCCTCCCTTTCAAATTCTTATATCAATTTTCTAAAAATGTTCCAGAACACTGTGCAGCTTTGTTT
The DNA here is from genome assembly GCF_000691845.1 of Merops nubicus. Classification (NCBI taxonomy): domain Eukaryota; kingdom Metazoa; phylum Chordata; class Aves; order Coraciiformes; family Meropidae; genus Merops; species Merops nubicus. Next base: position 61,431 of record NW_008621032.1, on the reverse strand, counting down.
AATTTAAAAACGTTGCCAGAAAACCTGCTTTTGTAATGTAAGTGCGCTCTCCACTTCTTCTGATGTTTATGGTTTTGAAAAACAGATAGATTGTGAGTGATGGAGCAGCAGAGCCAAATTCAGACTCCCCTGTTCTTGACTGGCATTTCCCAAAGAGCTGTGTATCACAGAGGCCAGAATCAGCCAAAGCATAATTCTACCATGGTTTAGGATACTGTTTTTGAGAGCAGTACATCATTGGGATCAGTCATAGAAGCCCTGCTATATAACTCAAATTTTCTCTACTTTAAAAACTGGTGTTCTCCTGTAAGTCTCAGATCTCCATATCAGTTGTTATCTTCCCAGCCCCTGTCTTAATTATTGTTCTTGTATTTTAGAATTTGTCTTTTTGTCATTTGACCCATTTATTGACTTTTTTCTCTGATCCAAATTTATGTTGTCCCAGTGAGCCTCCCTATCCTTTTATCAACTAATGCCCTATACTTTCACACTAATTTCTTACTAAACAATAGCTCTACAGTTTCTTTTGTAGCTCTAGATTCAGTGATGAATATTAATAGCTTCTTGCAAGCTCTATTATTTGTGGGAGAGTGCTGGTGTTTGATCTGTGGCTTTTTCTTGAATACACTAGTATCTCTGCAATTGGGGTTTGGGTTCCTTTTATGTTCTTCTACCAGATTTCTTTCTTCATTTCCATCTTTTCTTTTCACAGCAGAGTTGGAAGCCATGGAAGACCTTCAAGCATTTTTCTTTATTAAGCAAGCCTTCTCATACTTGGCACAGTCTACAGTGATTTCTACCCTCTTTGTGGGCTATTTCTGTACATTCCCTAAAGGCATCAAGCCATTCAGGTGGTAGCATGTAATTTGTTTTGTACTGTGGAATTCCTGCCATGCCTATATGTATTTAGACCACAGGCAAACCAATAAAGTTGTCATAGAAACAAAGCATTTCATGAATAAATCAATTCATAACAAACTTGTAAACTTCGAAGAACCCACTGTGCTTTAACACCACGTCTATTCTAGACACACACTAATCGTGTCTGTAATGAACAATGTACATACACCACACATGTCCATTTGTTTAGTCCTGTTGGGCATCTTATAAATATTTTTAACACTTTTCTGCATGTTGTGCATGTCTCCACAGTATGGAAGGACAGAATTGGATGCTTGCATGATAATGTAGCAGCAGGGATTTTTCTATTTCTTTTTTGATGTGCTAGGTGGAGGTTCAGTAAACTCTGAATGCCTTTTTTGAAAAGCCAGTGAGGGATTGAAAGTATCAGTGCAGCAATTCTTTTTCTAGTCACAGACAACTTAACAGGACTTCATCCACTCTTCGTATAATTAAAGAAAAGGCTAGTCAATGGGAGACCGATAAAAGAAGCAGATAATATTGCTGAGAGCTGATAATACAAGCAAAAGTTCAAAGGCTGAGGAAATCCTACCTTCTTTCATTCCAGTTTATTCTCATGAAATACATGCATCTAGAGGTGGAAACGCAGTTAGAATTGATCACAATACACTCTTGATAGTTCACCACTCTGTACAGCACACTTTCACTAGCACTTGGGTAAAATGGGTGCAGAACACCACCTGATCAACACAGCACTCTGTGCCTGGGTGGGAATGGCCAGGCCAAACAGCATGGAGATTTTTTTTGGAGTGTCTAAGTCTGTCTTCTGATTTCAAATAGATATTCATGCAGTAAGGTAATATTTCCTGTGCATTGTACAGTGCATTTGAACTCTCAGCTATCAATGCGAAGCCAAAGGAGAGCTTTTCAAGTGTGCCTATGAGAAACTCACCTACAAACAGGATGAGAAGATGCAGGGGGAATAGAAGAAGTCACACATTATTAAAGAACAATGGTTAGCGTTCAAATTCAGGCTGGGTACCTTGCTGCTGATAGATGCACATGATTAAGATATGGAAAGAAAAGAGCAAGCTGAAGTATCTGTTACAGGGAAGCTCCTATCTGCCTTCTCCATACAGCAGCACCAGTGGAAGCAGGAATAGTGGGACTGGTCTTCAGCCTCTCTCCCAGAAAATGCATGCCTGAATAACAAATTCATAACAAATCAGTAGTGATACATGGGAGGACATGAATCTGGCCAGGCACAAGGTAGAGTCTCATTTTACTGATCCAAATAACTAAACAGTAGGTTACAGTTTAATATCCCTCTGTAACCCATTAATGTTATGTAAACTCAGTTACAAATACCACTAGCTATATATACATCTCACTCCAAGGAGTTACTCTGAAACAGCCAGGAAAACCCAAACAAATGGGAGAAATCTGTTTTATAACTATGAGTTTTAAAAAAAGTATGTTTTCTTTGCAAGCTATTTAATTGCTTTTTTCTAGAGTCTCTAGGATATTCATTAATTGCCTGGCAGTTGAGAAAACTCCAAGTACTTATTTTGTTATATTCTGAGATATGTACATGGAGACAAAGGAAGAATTTAAAAAATAAAACACTGCGACACATTTAAGTGGCCTGTTTCTCTGCAGAAGTCTCCCCTACTCACAATGGGAAGGCTACAATAAAGAACTTAGCTCACAGACATATGCTGGAGGCTGGGTGATTTTCTTCATGTTGCCTGTGCACAAGACAAAAGCTCTTAGTTGGTGCCTTCCAGGAATGTGCTATAGGGAGCACAACTCAAAAGCAAAAATCATCTGCTTTCGAATTCATGGTGTCTTCTAACTACATATTTTACAGATATGTTATTTCCATAGAACAATACATTACCCATTAATTAGGTTCATTTATGGAATCAAATCAAGGCTGTCTACATTTCTGCTGGGTAATGTTCTTCACAAACAATCCTCTCTCCTGGCTCCTCTGATTATTTTATGATTCCTCTCGCTTCTTGTCAGTACAGATTAAAGGTAACACATACTGCTGGGAACAAACATAATTTTCCAGCAGTAGCATTTTGTTTTCCTTAATAATTAACAAGTGCTGCTGACTAACCTTCCAGCATAAAATGTGCACCTCATCGAAAGGGAGCGGACACAGGTTAGAGCAGCTCACTTGGGATATCAAAATAAGAAGTGTGATTAAAGCATTAAAGATTTAGAAGTTGACATTAAGGGATGAAAGGTGGAATTACTGTAAATATAAAACTGTTCAGCATTAAATGGAATGTGTTGCACTTGAAACAGTCTTTCAAAGTGCTAACATTTCAGCATTAATTATTAATAGAAACTGACAGCTCATTTTCAATTTGAGCCTAATGACAAGGTTCCTTAAGAGATAAATACAACACACTGGCGCAGAGGGTTTGTGGATCCTTTTGACAGGTTCTCTAGGTTGTTTAGGGCTTAAGCTGATAATTCCTTATAGAATCACAGGCTGTCCTCAGAGGTAAGAACTCCTCCAGTAAGCACCAGCCTGCCCACTGGCTGGGGACATCAGCAGCACCTCTGCAGATTGCCACTGGCAGCACTCCTCCCCTCTGCCACAGAACCAGATGGACCTGGAGAAGGACTCAAGGGCACACCACCAGCCTCTCCTCAACCCCTTTTCCTGCCAGACAAAAGCTTTGGGAAACATGTATCTAGCCTTCCAAGTGCTTTTCTTATCATATCACAAATATGTTCGTCGACCACTAATGAACTAATGTCTTTAGAGCAAATACCCATCTCCTGTTCCCATTTGTCATTATAGTTATGTCACCAAAACAGCAAGGTTTAGGACCCAGTTCTCCACTGTCATCATTCAGAAATAGTCACTGCCATCAGGGCCACCCAGAGGACATAGAGCAAAAAGAAAGGATAGGGCCATAAAGTCAGTCTGGGTAGAAGCATCTGTTCTAAAAATTGCTGTTTCTGCATTTCCTCTGTTGGTTGGAATAAACTATTGATGCATTGACTATCAATAAAAATACCATTATTTTATTTCTGCTTTCGAAACTATTACGACTATATTCAGTGCAAAAAAAAAAGAAATTTATATATTAAATAGAACAATATATTCAATTATATCTATATTATATAGAGAAAAGCACACTAAATACTTTTTTGTTAATAGAAATATTTGTGGTAACACCTAAGATTCTCCTTTGGGACATGATAAATCTGCTAAGAGTGTGAAGTTCTAAATAACCAGCCAGAATGAGGGTCAAACTTAGCTCATTAGCTTTGGCAGGTGTAAAGGCTCTGAGTGACAGTGTACTTTCCTTCCAGCCATGCAAACAAATTGCAGCAAGGAGACTAAGTGAAGATATATGGCCATTGCAATCCTACAGGGGAGGTGAGAAATGGGGAGTATGGAAAGAAATATTGGATGGGGCCATGACTAGGGAAAATAAAATGAAAGAGAACACCCCATATTTTAGGATATGGTTGAGAAAAAATCTTCAGAAGTAAGAAAACAGAAGGAACATGCTGATGGTTTTATCTGCTCTTGCTGACACATCCAGAAATCCTCAGGGGCTGGAAAGAAATGAGGCAGTTTGCAAGCTGGGCTTTCACAGTGCTCAACCCTGATGCACAATAAAACAGGAATTAACTTGTGTCTATGAAAAAGCAATATTTGGCAAAGAAGGGCACCGAGGCCATGAGGCTGTCAAATTAAAGGACTTTCAGAGAAGAAAAGCACTTGTATACTGGTTTAATTCAACCATCAAGGTAAATGAAGAGTAAATAAGGGTAATAAGAGAAGGAAATAAGAAATCATTCCTTGAAGATACATTATGATTTCTGGAAAGCTTGCTGATGCAACTTTTTGGACTTGGCTTTTCTGTTTACTTAACGCTTCTGTTCTCCATCAAAAGAATATATGCTAGGAGTGGCACATAAGGAGTATCTAAGTTATAAGATTACTTTCAGGAAAAAAAATTAGCTAAAATACTAAGAATTTCACTTCTGGTATTATCTTGGTGTTAGTGTTCACTCCGTTCCTTTTTGTCACATGCTGCTCCTCTTCATGAGCTTATAGGAAACATGATGAAATCAGATGTTTCTGCTGTTGGTGTCAAACAACCCAATTCTACCTGCTTGTAGTAGGGTCTGGGTAGAGTGTCTCCAGAGTAATCAAAATTATTTGGGAAGAAAGTATTTTTGGTTTTGCTGAAGCGTCTTACAGAGAATGTTCCTACGCATGATCTCACTCAACTAAACACCTGTATTCTGGCAAGTGGAAAAGCTGAGCTAAGAAAAGCTTTTCAGTTTATACACAAAATAAAATTGCTAAATTCACCTAAATGAACCATTTAAAGCAATTTGCTTTCCCACATATTACTTAGGACTATTTGCCATTTAGGAGTTGTTATAGAAGTATGAAGTATGCCTAATGAAATATGCAGCTATACAAAAGTCAAGGCTTTTTTTAAGTCATTCTTTAATGAAAGATGAGGCATTTTCTTATAAAAATGTTGTCAGTGTGTATATTTCTAAAGCATATTAAGAAATGCACAATCAGAAGCAGCATGCTGTTCTATCTTCTGCTCATTTCCTTGAAAAAGATACTGTCACAAATAGAAATGGTATCTGAAAAGACTCAGTGAGTGCATCTTTTCTAGAAAAAGAAAAGATTTCCTCTTCATTTGAAGATTTGATTCCAGGGATGACAAGGCAGTCTGCAATTCCACAAGTCTGATTTTTATAAAAGACAGGAACAACAGCTTCAAAGGCTCAGCCCTCAAGCACAAAAACCTTTTGTAAATTTTCCTCTTAATTCCTCAATGTCTCCTTTAATAAGCTACTTTTGATACATACATGTCACTTGCAACATGAAGATTCCCATACGGGCTAGATAGTTGTTCTGACAGCCTCCTCCCATTTCACCTTTCCAAGAGCCTTCTGGGTTCCCCCATCATGTTCTACACATACATCAATCACAAGCCTAAACTGCAGGTTTCCTACATCCCAACACAAAGGCACCTCCACTACACGATGGGAACATACATGTCCTATGCCATGTTCAGAGGCTGCTCATATGTGAGCATATCAGCATATTCATTTGTCACAATACTGGATTTAATCTGTGTTGGGGCCACATAACAGATGTATACCAGGAAAAGGGCCGTAACATACTACCTACACATACCTCTTGGAGTCTACACAGCCTGCTTCTGCAGAAAAATGTAGGCATCCCATCTTTATGACATTTTAAATAAGGGCAGCAAGTGTTGATTTGGCAGATATGTTACTACATCAGCGCCCTGCAACATCCTCTCGAGGGCTTTTAAACTAGCAACACATACTTTAAGTGATCTGCCTTGCATGCAAACTAGAAAATACTCCACATTTTTCACCTCTCCTTTCCTCTTCCTAACCTCACAACCACCTCAACTGAACTTCTTCTATAGAAGACAATGTGACTTTGAACAGACAAAAGGCATAGCAAAATTCACTGTCTCAGAAACTGCAACAAACCTCAGCTGGCAGAGACTTGAGCTCCTTCCTGGCTTTTCTACTACATAGGACAGACTACCAACAGCAGGGTAGTGCCTCATACTAGGATTTGGAAGAGAGCAGCAGCATTAAGCTCATAGGCAACAGTGTTTTACGTTTCTAACAATATCTTAATCAATAACACACACACGAAGAGTAGTTCTGAAAACATAAAGCATTGGCCCAGGTTTCTCATTTCTTCTCAGTGAGATCCTCTCATGCTTTTGCTCTATCTGCAGTAGGTTTCTGTGAGAGGTAAAATGGCCTCATTAGCTATCTCCTTGCTTACATTACACAGACCCCATTCAAGGCCAGACCTTCAGCCAGCAAAGACCCGAGCTACATCCCTTGATGTTACTGGAGCTTTTCTGATGTACTGCAGACGGGGATTTGGCTCCTGAAGCTCTGATGTACATGATAGTCCTTTTCAGGACGTGATGCTTTTTGGAGGCAGCATTAATGTAGACAACTGTCTACTCTTTGAAAGGCAGACATCTCCTACAATCTGACTCCAACAATTTATACACCTAATGGGACCAAACTGAAATGCCAACGTGAACTTTCATTTCGTTGAGATTAGAAGATTAGGTGTGTATTTTTGAAGTGGCACAACAAGGCTGTAGTAGTGGGAATGTAGGAAGATCTGCCAAGGAAGGAGGATGCAAGCAGCATGTTTGAGGCACTTGGCAATGGACCACACAAGTCTCTAGGAAGCAGTGAGACATGGAGAGAGAGAAGGAGATGAAATCAAGGAATCACAAGAAAAATCTGAGCCCTGGAGACAGGCAGGGAGAGGCATGGGACATTAGCCTGGGAGGAAAGACAAGAAGCTTAGTGGAACTGGAGGAGAAGGGGATATCCTTGTGGAGATGTCTGGGGGACAGCTGAATCTGAAGATTTGGGCTGGAGAAAAGAATAAATTGATTGAGTTTGGAGTTGTCAAATAGGGACAGCAGGTTAAATCACATAAGAGCTGGCAGAGAGAGAAATGGTCCTGTAGATCACAAGAATCAATAAAATAAAAAGGGAAGTTTAAAAGGGAAGATGCTGCTTATAACAATGCTGACTAATAAAAATTGAATGGGACAATGAACATCAAGACAGAGCAAAGCAAACACAAATCACTGCATAAATAGGAAGCTCTAGTATGCATCTTCTTGGAGACCAAAGAAAAAACTCCAACACCCAGCTAGTGTAAATTGGCACAGCTCCACTGAAAGCCAAGAATACCTTTCCCATCACTGAGTCAGCCCCAGTGACACCTTCATGCTTCCCTAGTTTTCTTGTGCACTGCCCCTAGTGCTTTAACTGTATCTTATCACATTTGCAGGCATACAAGGCTAACAGTGGTCTTCCCCCAACCTTAAGTATTCATTAATTGTATTTGAGATAGGTGGTAGAAGGGGAAGAAAAAAAATATTCATTCTGACTTTTATCCATTACTGAGATAGGATCCCATAAAGAAAAAACTAAGGAGGCTTATTGTGTAATTGTTCAACACAATGATTTACTGTGTAATACAGCAAAGCTTATCATGTAACTTCATTGTGAAACTGATTTACTGTGAACACAGCAGAGCTTATCATGATGTAACTGTTCTGTGGGAAAGACTTGGCACTAGCTTGGCATAGGGTTTCACAGACCATTAGTAATGACTGACAGGTTCATTTCAAGTGAGTTATAAAAGAGTTCACTGTACAAAATCATCATGCTGTCTGCATGATATTCAGATATTTTTAACTTCAGCGCTGTATAAACACTCCTTACCATCAAGAAATTGCCAAACAAGCACATATATTATGAGATTGGATTGGTTTACATTTCTCTTGTTTTATATATTATCATTAGAGTCAGCCGTCCCAATTTTCATGGTCTATACAGGAAAAAATTGAAACATTTCACTTTCCCTTCAGATTGGACTGGGTGAGATGTATACAACCCAATCGTGAAATGTTAGATGCTCATCTTAGGTAAAATAAAGGTAAAAATTAGATAAAATTTTTAAATAGTAAATCTTCACTTTGAAGGCTAGGAGATATGCCTGTAAAATACAAATTGAGTGTCTGACAAGTCAGATAAAGTCCAGCATAAAAATACTGTAAACACCATTTAGATAACTGTTCACCTGTTTTCCTTTTGCTTGGCTGTGCTTAGCAGTGCTGCACATAAAACTTGGACAAATGCAATAAATCCCCAGTCTTTGTGGAGCTCCTATACTTGAGAGGGTCAGGCCAATAAAATTTGAGGAAGGTACTGACTGCTGCAGGTAAGAGAAGATACCATTGGATTTGGCTGGCTCTCAGACCGTGCCATGCTAGAACTACAGAGATAACAATCCTGTCTTTTTATAGAAAGTAGTGGAAAAGAATGGATGAAGATACCACTTAAGTTACACAGACAGCATGTTGAATCTTAAATGCAAAACTGAAGAAGTCAACTAGCAGCTACCACCATTTCAAGCCCATTCACTGTCAAATCTTGCATACAACAAGAAGACTGAATGCTTGCTGAAATAGTCTGCAGGGGCAAATAGCTATTTTAAGTACTCATTCCCCTCCACTTTGTAAACAGTAACTTGGGCTCTACACAAGATCAGTTCTCCATCTCACTTGGCCACACTGAACTGTGCATTATTCTACAGCTGAAGAGCTCACACATCAATCTCGCTAGCATGAGTAAAGGGAAGATCAGAAGAAGATAATGCCCAGTTTACTCCCAACAGTCCAGTGTATGTCATTGTGTAGCACAGCCACTGGATCTTGTGTTGTTCAAACAGGTGGGTGCTAAGACTTCCTTCCTTTAACCTGGACAAAAGCCAAACCTGGTGTAGGTCATCAGATGCTCTCAGCACACGCTGCACTGCTAAGGATGCCCATCTCTGAGACCCCACGTATCAGGACAGGCTGCCTTTACCACTGCTAAGCTGCTCAGAGCAGCCTTACAAGGGAGCAAGGTACAGCCCAGGAAACAAATCAAACACCCACACAAGATACACCTGAGCAAACCTCCATTCCTAAAGCCTGCTCAGTGCTGATATGAAAAAAACAACAAGCACAGCCCTGGGTTTTATACCTGCTCTTTTCATGCTGCCATACCCATGATCATTCATACTCAGTCAGGTCTGAACTACGTAAATGGACATGGGCTGTAAAAGCTGCAGCTGAAACAGGCAGCTTGTGTGCATGTCCCACAGCTGTGCTTTTGGAGAAGAGTGCACCTTGAGGTGGCCCCATAAATACCCCAGAACTGATTAGGCAGTGTGAAAAGAGGTGCAGCAAAAGCATGCTCCTGGCACAGAGACAACTCTGAGACCTTGGCAAAGAGTAGGTTTGTTTACAAACAAGCTAAATTCACTACTGAGGTGTCTTCAGATCACACTATGCTAGCCACAGCCACAAGAGTCTTAAGCACTTAGTTTCTACAAACACCCAGTTTTCGTTATTCCTCTTGTGAAAAAGTATTAAAACAAAGCTTGCACTGTAACAAGCAGAGCAGTGAGCCAGCATAGCCACAGAACTGCCCAGGCTTTCTTGGTTACGCTGGGAAACAGCACGATTTTAACTCCTGTAATTATCCTTGAATACTGTACAGGGCTGAGCACCTGATTCCATTAACTACAAAAGGACCAAAGCACACGCTTCACTTCAAGCACATGACAAACTGCTCCAAGAAATCAGGGCCAATGAAATGTGCTATTGGTGCTTCCACAGCATCCTTTGCCTTCCAGCCTCCTCATTTGCCAACATGATTCACTGCTGTTTTGCCACTGGACTGGCTGACCTATTAAAAATGTACCTGGACATAAAGCTGTACACTGAGACGTACCGTTAGCTCTGTTCCATCAGACTGATTTAGGGAGCAGGAATATGCTTATCTGGAAAGGTAAAAATCACAAAGCAGGAAGGAAACATCTGGCAAGTCTTAAAGACAAAGGGAAGGCTCTCTTCAGACACTTCTCTTGTCTAATTTATGCTGTAGACATTTTACTCTGTCTAATTGCCCCATTTCAATCTAATGTCAGTTAATCAATGACTTCTGCATAGCATGGAGGTGAACTCTGGATGCAGAACAAATGCATAAATTTGGTCTGCCTTTTTGCAGCCTCTACTTACTGAGCTTCATCTTTTGCATTTGCTTTCTGGAGTCAAAATTTCTCCCTCTTTTGACTCATCCCCAGCAAACACCCACGCTCTCCCTCTTTTGAGTCACAGTGTTTTTGTATTTTTAAATCATGAGTACACTTCTGTAAAATGTAGATTTTTGAAGTACCTCACCACTGCTTTTTACTATTATTGTTTTATTATCCTGCTATTTTCATTTGGAAGGTCTGCTTCTCAAGCCTGCTCAGGTGGTAAGATCCCAGATGTATCATGAAATGAACATTATGACTTTTTGCCTTGCTTTCAAAGTCTTGTTTTGCATGTCTTTCGTTCCCTTAGTCAATATATTCAACAGTACTTTTAAAATGAGAATATATTATCCCAATGGCTTGTAGAGAGCCTCAGGTTGTTGTTTTGTTTTTTAAATCTGCCAGACTAATCTACGTAGAGCAGTTTGAAACAAAAAACATTTAGAGATTATGCCAATTAATTCCACATGTAAAGGATCTGACTTGGCAGTTCTTCCAGGCTACAGCCATAATCTTCTCTTACCTTCACACTAACACTATACTGTGACCCATCCAAATTCACCTGTATATACCCTGAAGGAGGACACTGCACCTATCTCAGATAGGCAAACACTCACCTCTCCCTCAAGCTCACCCTATGAGAATCTGGCAAAAAAATTAAAGATTTTTTTCCCATTGCTCCTGAGAAATCAAAACTTTTTGGAGGAAAGCTGAAAATTCTGCCAAAGCAATAGTTTAACTGCCTTGAAACCAATAAACAGCTTTCCTCTGCCTTCCTCTGGAGGCTAGGTCAAGCCCAGTATGGAGGTGGACAAAAGGAGATCCTTTGGACTACAGGTGAAAGAAATGACACTGTTGTCTGTATTTCTTCTAAATGCTGCAAGAATGGTAAAAGCTCAACATAAGGTGTATTTTTTTTTCTACTTCTTTAATAGCCTACACATTTGAGTTGTTCTGCTCAGTATCTGGGATAGTGCCATAGGTTTCTCAAGAGCTGGATATTTATCAAGGAAACCTTATTAGGGGAATTTTAACCTAATCCATTCTTCCACAAATCATTGTAGTTTTTATCTTGAAACATTCCATGGGATTTGGATCAACTTGCTGCCTAACATGCTCTCTTGAAGAGAGCAAACTGAGACACCTATGCACCACAACCTGCATAGGAGGCATGGACACCAGGATGCTCATGTCTTGATTTGTGAAATGCCTGAACAACAACTTGGGTTTGCACACATAGCAAGTAGACACAAGGTCAAGCAGGTGAGCAAGCAGATCAGAACTGATGACCACAGAAACACCTTGGCCACACAGGAGACCAATGTAGAACATGAGTTCAGCAGCAGCTGTCCATTAGCTCAAGCCAGCTGCTTGCCTGGAGGAACTGCAGTTCCTGTCTCCATGCTTCCAGGGCTCAAAAAATATGGAAAACTAGATATGAAAAACTATCTCATGTTCACATGAATTGACTTGGACACAGCAATTGCCCTGGGATATTAAATTTAGCTGGTTTTTTTTATTGCCCTAAGAAAGTTCAGCTTTCTAATATAATATAAAGTAGGGGAGATATACACAGGTCAGGGAAGGTTCCTCCAGGTTAAATAAAGTCTATTAACAGATTTATTTACCTTGACTAATCCATGTCTTCTTCTAGCAGGACAAGGGGGGAGGAGCTGAACGCAGTATTGGGGCCAGTCCTACAGTAGCTGATAAGGAGAGCAGGGCAGATTCAGCCATGAGCCCACAACATCAAGCACGTTCATCTTGATGACACAGGCCCATGGCCAAACTTGGTGGTCAATCCACAGATCAGTCAGACACATTCCAGATTTTGCCAGAGAGGTCCATAGTGACAGTGCAGTTCTGCCACCACACCAGGAGGTCCATACATGGGCCAGATCCCAGATCAGCAGTGTGCATAGGCTGATCTGGAAGTGTGCTAGAAGACCAGCACTTTCACAGCTTTGATCAAAAAGAAAAGGGGAGGGGTCCAGGGCTGAGCTTAAATAGTGCTCCTGGGACCATGGGCAAGGTGGGAGGCCTCAGGTGGGGCAGGTCAGGGTCATTAACACCCATCAGTGCCTCAGGGCACGTGACACCTGATTTATTGGCTCATTTCTGTGCACCTTTACAGAACAGTGGGGGTTTACACTGCATTATCTCACATGCCTAAAGAGAAAAAAAACCATCAAACTCCATCAAAACAAACCCCAGGTACCCTAGTGAAATTATTGAGAGAGACTTCTATCAGAAATACCAGCTGTGATACAGAGCCTCAGATGGGATGTGAAGTTTTATTCAATATTTCCTAGTTGAACTCAACGTTCTACTTGGGGAGCTACAATAGCGCACAATCAAAATCTCCTCTTATTTACCACAACAGACTATTGTATTGCATCACATTGTTGCTGGTACACAAACATTTAATATCAGTTTTCTAGCTGTAAATGAAAGCTCCGAAATTTTCCATGTGCTTTATCCAATACACATCAAACTGTTAGGTTCCTTTTTCCAAAAGAGGTGGGTTTTCCCATAAAAGCTCTGATCAAGATCCCAGTTACTTAAAACTGCCTTTTTCTTTTGCGTGCACAGAATAGGACTACCTGGGGATATTTTTTTTTCATTGCCAAAAGACAGAATCAGACCAATGATAATTTGGCACATCAGGAAGATGTATAATGTATTTTATCTTCAGTTTTTGAGAAAACCCTGTATCAGAAACGTGTGTTGTAGGTGGAATAAATTCACTGCTGTATAAAATTAGAAATCATTCTGAGATCACATGTAAAACAAACATGGTCAACATTAAGGTTGTTTTAAAAGCTATAGGGTTTGTGGTAATATTCCTCCCTGAATACACTATCATCTGTATTTTACTATATTTCATTTCATTTCATACCATTTGTATTTTACTTGTAAAAGTTCTTGGTATTTCAAAGGCTCTGATTAAAATTCTCTCAAACTAGGAGAAAAGAACCCATCATCATACCACCAGTTCTATGAACAATCTGGTCTGTAGCATGCGTTGCCGTTACAGGACAAAACAGCAGCAAAAGGAAATAAAAGCCAGTGTCAATCTTCGATGAAATTAACACAATTTAAAGCTGCTCCAGGCAAAACAATGAAATCTGTAATTTATCAGCACTAGATAACATCACCAGGGGAATTATTTAATGATTAAGTACAGTGGGCTAGAGCCTGGGGCGAGGCGTGGGGGCTCACGGCTGCACTTGGAGCGCGTTCTGCCTCAGAGTGGAAAGGGCCATCCATTTCCACGGAAGCACAAGCCCCAGGAAGGGACTGTCACTGGACTGTCACTTGACCCTCGCTGTCCCTCTGCACGGGACAAGTCCCCCGTGAGGGAGGTGTGGAGACGAGCTCGCTAACAGCTTTGTGAGCATACAAGTGCTCTGGACTGGCAACGAAAGCACCGAGGTATTGGAACAGCTTTAAATGCAAACCAAATAAAACGACTCACCAGGGGAAGGGCAGAAGCTGCTCTGTCGCTGATGCAGATTTTATCATCGACCCTTGTAGAGGCAGGATTTCACACCGAGTATTTTTTGCTATAAAGAACTGAAAAGGTGAAAGAGCTCCATGCTAGTATTTAATATTGTCGTGTAAGTACTGGCAAATTACATTTCTGCGCTTCTTAGAAGCAATCTGCTTCTGTGACTAAACAGATTTCTGTGGCAGAGCTTAATGATGGGGCTCAGAGTGACCGGGGGAAGCCATGGGGAGAGGTGCCATGTTTGCCAGCCTCCCACGGGCGCAGAAACACAGACGGCGTTCCAGAGCTGGAGACCAACAACCTGTCTGTACCCTCGGGAATAAAGGAAACGGGGATAACTGTTCAGCTACTGGAATCACAGACAGGCAAAATGGATGGTGTCTTGGAGCACAGTGGCCTCAGGTACTCTCATGGAGGGCTCACCTCAGCTGGGCAAGACAGAGACGTCCACCCTAACAGTGCCCACACAACAGCTGCTCTTAGAGGCAGCTGGTCTGGGATTTTTTGCAGCAGGTTAGATCACTGCAGACCTAAAAGAGATGACTTACAACCAGTATTTGGGAAACTCAAATAGCTGTTGGCTTTTCCACGTGGCTGAACTACTCCTGACTGACGTCTGAGCTCCAGGCTTGGCCCTGGCACTGTTACTGTGGTTTGGCTGCAGGGACACCTGCGCTTGTCCAAGGCATCCCCCTCATCATACAGCTTTAGGATGGGAAATTCTGATTGTAGGTGTGTGGGAGACTCCACCAGGATGGATCCACAAAGCTCTGCAGCAAGGCTATTTCCTCTCCTGGGAGCAGCGCTCTCTGCAGCTACGCCCTTGCATGGCTTTCTGTAGCAGATGAGCAAGGGAAACACCTAATTCCCTTTATTATGTTTCATAGCCTGAAGAAAGTGGAAGTGTTGAGCCAGAAAAATCCTAGATCAACTTCTGCATCATTGTAATCAAATAGTGCATGGGTTGTTGAATTAATAATGCATTTTTGCTACAGACACACTAAGAGTGTGTAAAGTATCTCTGTTTTTAAGTATTATAGTCATTATAATCCATCAGGATGTTAGCTGTATTGCCTTGGTCATTTTGTGCCAAGGTTCTCGTCAAATTTGTCATTTCTACGCATCCTCAGAAATGTCTTCAGATTGGCAGAGCCTTTGTCACCATAACTGCTGTGACAAACACCAGCAAAGTTCTTCTTGCCACAATTAACAAAAGTACGACTGTGCCACCTAAGACTATCTACAAAAATTTCCACACAGAGATTGTATTAGACCCCCTCTAAATCTTGCTGCTGATTAACAGTGGGTTTTTTTTCCTGAAGAATATGTTGTTTTTCTAGTTTGCTATTAGCCTCCACAAAATGACCGTGTGATGCAGTTTTGTGTCTCTGAGCCCACAGTAAATGAGAAACATTTTGTAGAATTTTCTTTTGCTTTTGAATTTTTCAACATGCACATGGGATAAGAATGTAACAAGACTCCAATAGAATTTTATAATTGGATCAAAACACAGTTCACCCACATATGAGCTGGATTCGTTGTGATAGATGTCAGGAGAAACTCTAAGATTCTTTTATTCCATAACTGCCAAATAAAATAGTACTAAAAGCCTGTGAGCAAAAGCCTCCTGGTTTGGCTGTGCTTGAATAGGAAAAGAGCAATCAGACAGTGGATGGGGCATCAGTGAAATCAAATTACATGAAGCCAGATGATAAGATTGTTGTACCATCCTCCCTGCCCTCATTTCTATTTCATTTCTGAACACATTAATCATGGCCAGATCATTTGCACCCTGCATCCAAACCAGGTATGTATCCCATCTTTGGGAAGAGGCAAAGGTGGGGCAGGTGTGTGTAAGCCCTGCATGCAGCTCCTCCAGCTGCTGTTAAGACCGTATCAGATCTGGTCTGTCACCCAGAAGCAGGACTGGACAGAGTATGCATGTCCTTTGGGGTCTGTTTACTCTAAAGCTGAAATTTTGACTTGCCTGCTTCGAAGGAACAGGCAGTGACCGTGACACAGTGGTTTACAGGAGGGTGCCTGGCCCCACCAGGCTGTGCTGAAGGACCCCACTGGCCCTACAGTGCAAAGGTGGAGTTTCCAGGGTCACCTTGCACCAGTTTTGCCCCACAACAAAAGCTGCTGCTTACCCCCAGCCACGCTGCCTGCCCAGCAGCCTCTGGGCACCAGAGCTCAGCCTCTTTTCTCTGCACCATATACTCGCCAACCTTGTAGGCCCACACAGCCCCATGTGTCCTGAGCAGGGAACCACAGCAGGGAAGCTACAGATAATATCCCTTCCTGCACTGGAAAGCCAACCACTGGGAGCTGCACACTGAGCTGTCCTCCCAGTCAGTCCAGTCCCCATCTCTGGGGCACTGAACTCATCAGCGGAGTAAGTCAGCAACTACTGAGATGCTCCCATTTCTCCAGGAGGCACAAGGAGAAGTTGTGCTGGAGCATCCGTGGTCTGTGGGGGCTGACACAGCATGGTAGAGCAGGAGAGGAGGATGAGCTCACGCCGTGCTGCCCGTGGTGTGCAGCAAGAGCCTCATCTGTCTGCATTAGCCTTTCCTCAGCGGAGGTGTCCTCACTCTGACCCACGGCCCCCAGGGAGAGCAAACAAAAGCAGCGAGGGCAGAGCAAGCGCCGGGTCCTGCCGAAGCCCCAGCACAGGTCACTGTCACTGTGTGTGGTACCTGGACCTCCTGTCAGTGATGCAACAGAACTAATTCGATTTAGATTAGATGAGAACACGTTAGACACAGTGAGACAGCACCTTCCTGCCTGTCCATTCTTGGAAGAGCTGGGCACAGTTTCTTTCCTTATGCATATTCCCTTAATAATATATTTGTCACAAGGATTCTTCCTACACCCATCTGGCATATAGATATTTTTCCAAATTTGTCATTTTTTCTGTTCCAAAACCTATTTTACTTCAGATGCTTTCATAATGAAGCAGCAAAACCTGCCATAGCTTGATATATGGAGCAGAAATCACATCTGTGCCAGGCTGTTTTCTAATCAGATAAAGCACTGAATACCTAGTGCTTTTTCTTCTTGCCTCGGAGTAGATGTACCTGAGTGACTTCCAGTGCTAGTCTAGCCTTGCATTCACAATTAAACTACAAAATACCATTCTTAATCTTAGTTTTTGGCTAATTTAAGTGGTTTTAAAGTAAAGAACCTCTAGAATTGTCTCATGGCCCCCTGCACAACACAAACCATGAAAATTTGCTCTGTGACCTGCACATCAGCTGAAAAACCTGTGCTTGAACTAGAGCGTACCTTTCAGAAGGGCATTTACCCCCATTTCTCCTTTTAATGCTCTCATTCACACTGTATAATTTAGACATCTGCCATGAGTGAGCACTGGAAGTGGGAAACAGGGTGGGGACTTCAACAAATTTGTTCTTACCAAATCTGGGCTCCAGAAAGAAGGAGAAAAAGAATTGTGATGTCCCATTTGCATCAACACTGCAAACCTTTGAAGCAAAGAACTTCACTTAACTCAACAGAGTCACAGGGAGGTGCTTCTACTTTTCTCTGAGCCTTCACCTGCCCTGCTGTGCCTTGGCTACTCGCCACTGCCTGGCTCCTTTGCATGCACACAACCATCAGGCGAGATGGATTCTGCAGGAGATAATTTCATCTGAAGCCACATTAACTCCCCAGACACACTGTCTGCTCTTCATGGTACATCCCGGGAGAGGCTTCTCTGGCACAGCAGTGACAGGAAGGATGATGGTTTGTGGCACTCCCCTATGCCAAATCCCAGGAGAGAGTTACTCTTACTTTGAATTTCCTCTGTTCATATAAAGCAAAAGGACAATCTGAGGCATTGCTCTGAATATAGTTCAAAACACAGTTTGAAGTGTGAATTTTTCAATATTTGAAGCATTGGCTTTTATGATTTATTTATTGATATTCCAGGACAAGCATCACAGAGCGTAGCTGGTGCCTATTCCAAATATAACAACCACCATGGAACGAATAGCAATATTTTCTTAGACATCTTGTCCATTGCCATGCAGATAAATTTTGTCTCTGTATAACAACACGAAGATATCAGCAGATAAGATCAAGCATTTTGGAGAAACACTAAAAAAAAAACCCTGACACTGAAATGTAATAGTTCTTATTGTTTCATTTCTGACAACAGTACGTGCTTTATGAACAGAACCTGACTTTATACCAGGTGTGACTCAGGCATAGGAGGTGTGCAGGGTTTGCTTGCTCTTATCCCTTGAGTCCACCTTGTAATATTGCTGGTATCCGTGTGTAACAGATAGTGTTGTGCACTGGGCTGGAAGATAATAAATAGATGTGAGCTGATGATTTACAGGAGGATGCTTGGAACTCCTTGAACCACCAGGGAAGGGGAACTGCGCCGGTACAAGGTTGTGCTGTCAACCTTGCAATAGTTTTTCCACTCTCCTGAGGCCAATTTCTCCAAGATGTAACTTGCTTCCTGCCTCATCATCTGGAAATTCACAAATCAGAGGAATTGTGGTTAATTACTAAAATGGCTGATCCATAGATTCTTAGCTGTCAGAGCCTGGGAGGGAGGGTTTTAATTGTTGTTTTTCTCTGAAAGGATTTCTCCTAAAGTGATGAAATAACTCACATTAATGAAGATTGCAAATAGAAGACTTCTGTGATTATTTCGAGTTGTTGAAAGAATTGCTTATTTAAAATGCATTGCTTTCTTACGTGAAGAAACTTATATTTCTCCAAACATCCTGAATAAATTTAGCCCTGAAACATTCATAACGAAGGATGAATGCATATTCAGGCTAGCACTGTATGTGATCTCTGATCATACAGTAGTTAAGTTATACAATCACAGTGATTTATGGTACTAAACTGTGGAGCCTTATATCTGCAGGGGTGTGGGTAAAGGGGTGGAACTCTCATCAATCAAAAGACTATACTTGTTCAACGTTGGGATAATTAAGGCAGACAGTAAAAAAGCACAAAATAATATTAAAAAAAATGAAATCAGAATTTCTATTTGCATAGTGTTATTAAGGAATACAGTGCTGAGACACCTTTTCAAAAAGCTTGCCTAGAAATCAAGTTATTACCTTATAGCACTTGATATATGCATTCTTCATATTCATGCTGAGGGTATTTGTAGAGTAGTTATAGAATAGATATACTGTTCTGGTCTTAAAAAACAGGATTACAGATAATAGCTCTCTTTCCAGTTTACTCCAAGACAGAGACAAAACAAGAAGGAAAAAAAAAAAAAAAAACCAAACAAACTCTTAAGAAGTGCAAATGTCTGAAATTTAATTCATCCTATTGACAGAGCTTTTCTCCTGATTCACCAATATCAGGTAGAGGTGATCGGGCATAACGAGGGGCTAGCACAGGGGAACTGTATTAATCAAACAATGTTCCAAAAAAAAGTTTAATTAACTGCATATTTTGTAAAAGCCACATTTCATTACTGTTTGGTAGGAAGATGGAAGCATGCACTGGAAACACTAATTCTAATTATTACTTCAAGTGGGAGTTTTTGGCACGAGGTCAAGGAATAATAGAAGAATGTGTGAATCTGTGCTACAGAATAGCAGTAAGACTAATCATTTGAATAAAGCCAGTTGCTTTTCTTTGGACTGTCTGTGTGCTGTTCAGTGTTCTGGATGAATCTAACACAATCAGCCTGTTCTCTGG
>NW_008621032.1:0-41667 GCF_000691845.1 Merops nubicus | reverse complement strand
TGCCTGCTGACTCAGGGCAGCTTGCCTCTTCTGCCATTTATTAAAATTAAACTTTCCTATTAAACCACCATTTTTCAGAGAGATGACCAAATAGATATTAGTAATGACATTATTAAAACTATTTTGCTTAAAATGAACTGTCATACTTGTGTGTTGCAAAGCAACACAAACAAATCTATTTCATTTAGTGAGAGATTGCTTTGAAGAGCTGGATTTCTTTCTTTCTATTAGAAAGTATTGCAGAGGGGATATGATGTGTGCTCCAGGAAACCACCAGCTTTTATAGCTATTAGAAAGGAGGAATACCATTTCTAGTACTCTCCATAGCAAATAATGTATAATTCATGGATTTCATTAACATTCAAATATGATCCATGGTCTCCTATGTTTATATCTCCTAATAATCTATTAATGGTTTTGAAAGTAAAGGGTAATAGAAACATTTTGTATGAGCAATATTTACTCATGGCTCTCTGTGTTTTTCTCTAATTGTGCAGCATAAGCATGTATAGAATTAAAACAGAAACAACAGAAATCCATTAACCTATGATTCTCAGATAAGTATTTTTTGAGCATAAGGTCATGCACCCAATAATTCTGATTCTGTAATGAAAGACCCTACTATCTTTAGATGACAACACACCTTAGAAAGACCTGTGCTGGGGGATGGAAAGGTACTTATCCCAAAACTACCACTTGACATGACCCCTAGATTTGGCAGTAGTGTTTGTGTTGAGATTTCACCTCCCCTAGAAAACACGGGTGGGGCAATAAAACAAAGAAACATCAGATTCATCTTGAATACTGGGACTTTTCCAGTTTTCTTTGTTAGATCAGAAGGATAGGTAAAATTTCATCCTATTGTCGTAGGATGAGCTTCTCTCCACTTTCATATTCTAACTGTAACTTTAGAGTTGTCAGTCCGAAAAAATGCCAAAATCCACTTCTTGATATTGTCAGAGCAGAATTTATACAGCATCAGTGGGCAGACAATTCCAGATTTTGTTTTGGTTTTGCTTTTTTTTAATGCTTTGGGCACTTGGTGCTTGCAGGTTTGCACACTTTCCCCCCTACTCTTTGCAGTGACAACTGCAGAGCCCCCGGTGCCTGTGTCACCCTCCCTTGCTGCCCCCCGTGTAGGTGTACCCCAGCCCCACGGGTGAGCCCCTCACCCTTCCCTCCTTTCCATCTCTGAAACTTCACAGGGGGCATCTGGCCAGGTAGTGATTTTACTTGTGTATTTACCAAAAACCACACAAAGAAACGGCACAAGACGCAGGCATATCTGCTCTTTGTAAAAAAAAAAAATACATATAAAGTAATGGTGCTGTAGGCAACAATAAACCATTTTAATCAGCTAATGGAAATATTCTGTCGAGGACAGTTTTGATGATTTTCATATTACGTCCCATAAGCACTGGACAGTATTTTAGAGCAGGGTCAAGGACTTTTTCTCTGAGGCTGAAGACTTTGTCTGAGCATAAGGAGAAAAAACATAATGTGCCAATCCCCACAGCACGTCTCTTTATTTTTAATTAAAAAATGTTCCTCATGCCACATACTGATGGGAGGAATGAGGGGCTTCTAAACATTTATTAACAAATAAATATAGGATCTCTTTTTTTTTTTTTAAAAAAAGCATATATCATAGAATCATGGAATGTTTGGGTTGGAAGTGACCTCCAAAAGTCATCTAGTCCAACCCCCCTGCAATAAGGTGTAGCAGCCCTTTATTCTACCTGCTACTTCCTTCTGATGATGCTGATTTCTCAGAGAAATGAGAACAAATTCCGTCAGGCTGGGAAACACAGACTGGACTTTCACTCAGCATCCTTGGCTCGCCTCTTTGTGCTGCTCTCAGTAACTCTGTGACATGTGGATGCTCACCACATGCTTGTGTCAGTGTTCTAATCGTCTACTGTGACGACCTTTTCCAGGTTGACTATGGCTAAAAAAGTCATATTCTTATCTACACTCTTGTATGTCACATCTTCCTTCTCTCTAAAGCACAGAAGAACACTTACGTACTTGTAACCCTTCCAGGAATCAGAACTGCCTGAAAGTTACAGCTGCACGAATTCAAGAAGCTGGGTGGTAGGTCCACGAGGGGAGAGACAGTCCAGAAAACAGTTTATACACTATTCTTATTGACCTATATATGTAGAAAAAAATTTGATCTGTTTAGTAGAGGCTACCTGTCAGTATACAAAACCCAATCACATTCACAATGAAAATATGCCAATTTTACACAACAAAAAAGCTTGTTGGTACATACACTTCACAGTTCATTACAGATTTCCTTAATTAAATGAATGTTACAAGTTGATTAGACTTCAGAAGCTCAGAGAAAAGTCAGATCAACTTATACTGAAAAGTAGGACTCAGAAATAAATTATTCACAGTTGATTAGACTAAGACAAGCGTTTCTCAAACATTTCTCAATACTTCAGAAAAAGCGACATATTGAACTCTGTTTTACTGTGAGGCTCAAAATGGCAATTAACAGTCCTAAGCTGCATACGAAACCCAGTACAAACCATGTTTACAAGAACATTGTGTGTGAATCAAATTACGTTATCTTTGGTCTGAAGAACTTAGAAATAATTGCCAATAAGTATTCATGTATAGGACTAGTTTTTTTAAACAAGTTATTTTAATTATTACTAGTGTCAGGAGTACGTGTAGGCAATTTTATTAGACTTAATGTGTTTAGTTAAGCTCTCTGAACTGTAGCTGGTTTATTTCTGTAGAGGATGAAATATTTAATATATCTTTTATTATTCTTATTTTCTAATATTATATTTCTTTCTAAATGAATTTCCAACATTTGATGCTTTTGTTGCTTTGATAGAGAATACCAGTATGAGGCACAGTTATATATTATCATCAAATAAATGTGAACATCATGCAGATTGGGGGTTCTATATGTCATACTTGTAACACTAATACTCTCCAAATTGCATGTATTTAGAGCCCTCTACACTTGTACCCACACCTGGACCCTTGATCCAGGGAACCCTTCCATGAAAGGACATGACTGGGAAAAAAGGGAGGGAGGAAAAGGGTCCCTAAGAGATTAACATCTTAGTCCTTAAAAGTGGTAGAAAACCTTGGTGCTTTTAGATCATTCACTCAGCAGCTTTTTCACTGCTAGCAACATTTGTCTCAAATATGGAGTTCCTTGAACCCTCCACACCCAAATTATTAAAAAAATTATCAAACAAATTATATCAGCAACTCTGTCAATAAGTGATGCTATAAAGGTCATTTCAAGCTACCCATACATGCAAATGATCAAATCTCAGCACACATCAACCAAACTTTCAAGCCATATGACTTGTGGATTTGCCTCCTTCTGTGTGTTTTTCTTAAACACTGAGGCCATACACCCATGCAGTTTCAAACCCTGCAGGGACAGGGTCAAACCATGCGGAGCAAACTCCACAGCCCGTAACATGCCAATATGTTGTGCCACAGCTGGGAGATTGGCAAGGCCACGCCCTGCCTGGCACAACATGCACTAAATGATGACAGGCACAATGCTGGTGCCTCCTTCCTCACACAGGAGCAGACCCAGCTGGCCCTACACCAGCAGCACGACTCAAGGAGCAAGGTAATAAAGGTAAAAAAACGTGGCACGTCATGATAATCCGTATTTTACATCACCCAATTCCAAAGGTAGACTAATTCTTTAATATCCATTTTCTTGAACACGTCAATCCCATGTGAAGGTTTTACAGACATCTGCAAACATTCATACTTCAAGGAACACAATACTTATGCACTTTACTGGTGTGATATAAATTAGCAGTTTCCCACTCTTCATTGCCACAATAAATCCCCACAGAAATAACTGTTGGTATATAAAACAACATCAAAGAGCCTGAAATAGTAGTAGTGAATTGCAGTTATAAAAATAAATTTCTAAAAAGAAGAGAAAAAGAGACGAATGTTCTAATCTTACCTTCATCATAATCTTATTAGCATTTCTCAGTGAGTAGTTCAAGTATCAGTCTATACTCTTATGAATCCGTCTCATAAATATGTCAAGTGCAAACTATAGTTATTTTAATAGTCTGTGTTGGTGGGCCATCATGGATTTAATTAAGAGACAACTAGTGTATGAAATATGACACAAAAGCACCAAACTAAATGGAGAAATGTTTTACTGCAGATTTAAATCAGGGACACAGAAGTAATGATGATCTGGCCTTAGAAATCCTACTGAAATTTAATTAATGTAGACCAGCCCAGACCTGTTCATAAAGGAACAAAAAATAGAGGCATTAAAAATAATGATTTAGGCTATACTGTGTTATTTATAAAGACATTTGCATTATCTCCAACTGCATTATGTTATTTATAAATGTGTGTTGATTTGCGACTTAATTAATTTTAAAAGGCTAGAAATAAGTAAAGAAAAAAATCTTAAAATATTATTCAACTATCCATTTTTTTTTCCAAAATGAAGCCTTTATTAAGCTTCCTGCCTTATTTTAAAGCGTCTCAGCATGCTCAAACAATTCTGCTATGAAATTGTCAATACCCTTCTAAGGTGGTGAGGAACACTGTTAGTTTCCACCCAAATCTGCTCTTTCTCCATCTTCTCAAAAAGCAAGAGCATAGTCAGCACTGTGAGTATGCAGGATTAGATCTTCAAGCACCGCACAGTCCTCCCTGATACCTCCTTGGTGCACTGTTCTGACTTCACAGGAGGTTTGGCAAGATACAATGCTTTTAAGAAGCAATGCAAGAGCACACAATTTTCAAGTTGAAATTCCTTACTACTTGTATGAGTTTAACACCATTTTAGAAAGAAAGAATCCAGTAATTTCATTAAAACATTCCAGTATCTCAATCCCATCTTGCAAAATCTTTGACTGACAACCACCTCAGTTGCACTGAAGTTGAAAGCAAGGCTTGCTATTGATTTCTAAGGGCACAGAAGCAGAATCTGAAAAGATACAGTCAAGCACATGCCTGTCTGGTTGTAAGAATTGATGCCTTGGTCAACTATAGGGACTACGTTTCTACACGATTTTCATGAATAGGACTTTTCATTTTATTAATCTGATCCAGCAGGTACTAGCTGTTGCATGTTAACTTTCTCAATTCAAGTGGCTTCCATGCATTTAGATTAGAATAACCTTTAATTGGTTGGTTGCTCTAGCGGGCAGGTAAAGTATTCATAGATTTTATTAACCTTTTATTACTAAGGGAGGAGAAAAAAAAAGGCAGCGGCTAGAAAGCATCATTAAGTGAACTTCATCCCCATTTTCAGAAAACTCAGAGCTGTGGACTCTAGCTGCTCTCCAAACACCATAATTTGGACTGCCAAGAATGTAATAAAAACTGTAAATTGACACAAAAATGAAAGTGCTTGGGAGAAATAAATTTATAACTACTTTTATTTTTTGGTGAAGAAAACATCAAAGGTTTGCAACTCAGCCTGGAAGGCAAAAATGGATAAAAGGATAGTGCCTATAGTTTCAAAATATTTTTCTGTTTAATGAACAGTTGAAAATATCCATAAATCTCCTCCAGTATCACTGTATTTAAAAAGCAGTCAAGTCTTTTGTGCCTGACATGTTTATAGTAAATCTATTCTCATCTGTCGTGTTTGCATAAATTGTCCAAAAGTTCATACTGTCTTGGCTGTCTTTCAGTATTCATTAGTATTGAAGTCATTTTTGGAGTAAATGAAGGGAAAAAATGCCCAGAAATTGAGATAATGCACAGAAAGAACTAGACTTGTGATGACTAACAAGAACAAACACATCTTTATTCAGCTAAATTCACAGAATTTTATTTCTTATTACCAGGGATGAACTAAATGGTATGAATTATGTGTGTAAGTGTGCAATAAATAAATATAGGCAATCAGGATGAAATTCTGAATAATATATGATACGGTAATAATGTAGTCCCAAATACGTATTTATATGGACACCTAACTAATAAAATATCTCCTGTCAGAGGTCTGCTCTGAGCCATCACCTGGGTTTAGCACATCTTTGCACCCTCTGCTGATAGGAAGAATTACAGTGCAGAAACATAATGTCAGCCCCAGTCTTTCACCTTCTTCCTCAATTAAGGAGATATATATATAACAAAAAAATGAAGAAAATAACACTGAAGAAGAACTGTCATGTGGGTACATCCTGAAGCATGGGGCTGGCTGAAGCCCCCGGGGAGAAATGGAGGGGTGGGCAATTCTCAGCAGGGAGCTCCCACCTTCCCATGAGAGAAAGGATTTGGCTGCCTTCAAGTCTCCAGGGGTCATCCTGGCTTGGCTGTCCTCTCCATCTGGGATTTTCCTTGGCATCCTCAGCCTGGCTGTTTGACTCCCAGCTGCAGCTGTTGGAGGCATCCCCATGTCCTCCCTTGCTGAGCCTCCTGGGTTTGCACTTTGCAGGAGGCCCTGTGAGCAGGACCTCCTTACCATCCAGGAGGCAGGAACAAACACTGAGCTTTCATCTTCTCAACAACCAGTCCCAAATTCAAAAGCTTCCTCTCAGGAATAATTAGAACTACTTTGGGCGGCATTGTAACTGGAGCATCCAAACACCTTTTAGGCTACTTTTAGCACAAAATAGCCACTTGATAAGAAGGGCTGAAGATCAAGGTCATCATTTGCTGGTACTCAAGTAATCAAGAGGTGAATAGTTAAGAAACAACTATACAGCTGTACTGAAATCAAGGAAACAAGGAAAACCAGAGCTTTGCAATCCAGACTCCTGTGGAATAAAACCTGAAGATGTGCAAGCAGAAGTCTACCCCAGTCTACTCCCTGCACAAGGTGTTCATTAGCTTTTAAAATAATAGGGCGCTATATCTGTCAGCCACAGGGCACAATTTCTATGATTTCCATCAAAAGGCTTGTTCACAGTGGGGTTTGTTCACTGAAGTGCAAACATACAATGGTTTTGCAGAGTTTTATAGAGCACCTTATGTTCACAGAAAGCTACTCACACTTCTGTATCAAAAACAATTTGCAGAATTAAATATTTAACAAACAAGTTTGAGATCTTCAATGATTAAATTAGTGGGCTAATTAGCACGATATTTAAGGTTAATGTTCACAAGTAGGTTAATTATATCCTTTTCCAAATTTCTGTTTTCATTTTGCTTGATGCATGTTGCAATAACAGTGAAAGTGAGGCCACACTTACAGAGGTGGCATGCGAGTCACCAAAGGTATCAGACACTAAATGCACGCATCTGAGGGAACTTTTCTCCCACATACAGTCTTAGAGCTCTCTAGTCTTCCTCTCCCAGAAGTTCTTCATCTTCTAGGGTGGATTCCTGTGATTAACACTTCAGATCTGTATAAAGAAACATTTTCTACAGGTCTTGTGGGATTTCTTTGCTTCAAGACTCTGCACAGGTCTCCAATGTTAATTACAAGAGAAACAGTATTTAATGCACTCAACTGAATTCAGCCCACATGCATAGCTCCTATGTACAAGACTGGAGACTCAAAGCAATGTACAGAGCTGAAATTCCCTCTGATTTGACTTCATTAAGGTTACTTCATGCTTACTCTAATGAAATTAAGAACAAAATTTGTGGTAATTACCAGCAGGATGGTTGTGAGAATCAAGCAAGGAGTCAAGTACTACAATAAAGTTTTCCAAAACTATTTAGTAGTTATTTGTGCAGATGCAATAGGACACAGTATCTGGATTCATTTACATAAAGCTATTTTGCAGCCATGACAAGCTAACATGACCACAAGCTCTGAGAATGCCTGATCACATCCTGCCCCTAGCACGAGCACCTTCTCCTGTCACTTGTCACCACACAATGAGGGGTGACTCCTGAAGATCTTGTGCTACCTCCTCACCCTAACACAATTCTTGGTGGTTTTATACTCTGAAAGAGGGTCCATTTCTCCCCCAGGAAGAGGGTGTTGCCTGGCTTTCATTTATATTTAGCTTCCCTTCATCTTGACTTTTGGCCCAGCCTTCCCCTCATGCAAACGCCTCAGGAAATAAATGCTGGCCAGCCAGGCCCACTCTGTCTGGCTCCTTGTCCCCCTCTAATGTGGGGCCATAAAGCTGTTACTGGAAGAGGAAAGAAGGCTAATCGCTCTCTAGGGGACGAGGGAAGCCATGACTGTAAGGGACAGCTGAATAAAATGGTTTGTGTCAAATTTTCTCCTTTTTTACCATTTTGCTGAATGAAAGGATGGATCCAGAAGTCTTATCACTACCTACAGAGGATGTGCTTTTATATACCGCTGTGACTAGAAAAATCAATCTTCTGAGCAAAAGGAATCGTCTTTTAAACTAGAGCTAGCCACAACAGCTGGCTCTCAGGTTCTGCAATGTCAGAAACTCACACACTGTGTTGGAAATTTGAATTGCCTTCTGAATGTTTTAAGCTGGAAAAATTTATTCACTTTTATTTTATTTATTTTATTTTTTAAATTTTATTTTATTTCAGAACAGTGCTGTTATTTGTGAAATTATTTGATCATTTTGCCACAGCATTACAAAATGCTAACTTGCTGATGCCTGCTGGACCCTGCTGATAAGGATGCTCACAAGAAAGGAGCTGGTGAAAATCAGTCTCTGTCCTTTTGAAAAATTAGTTGAAGTAATTTCACATTTTTACTTTCCCAAAGAGACACTGCAACCATTTCTCTTCCTTTCTTATTTATTGTTCACAACACCACAACATAAACATACGCTTCTCTATCCCACACAGCTACTGCCACAGACAGAGCCCTCTTCCAAATTATTTCACAGAGGCAGAGATGCTCTGGGCTCCACTCTATTAGCACAAGCCATTGCTGTGAGCATACACGCAAGCAGAGCAACTGATTTTTGAAAGGCAGTTAGATACCCAACCAGTAATTGTGTGCACAATTACTGTGATTACACATGTAATCATGGCCGTTGTGCTTCCAAATGATGCATGTGCTAGTCTAAAAATTTGCTGCCATATTACTAAAATTAATGGGAGCTTTGCCATCAATTTGAGCTGATGGAGGATCAAGCACTACGTGTTGTAGTAGCATACATTTTGATTTATCCAAGAGCAAATGCAATTTTGGTATCCAAAATGCTAAATTTTCAGAGTGTTCATCAAAACGATAAAAGAGGGGTGGAGATGTAGTTTCTTAGCATACCTAGGTATATGTTCATTATGCACTCATTAAAAAATCATCACTTTTCAATGGGGTTCTGGATTTGATTCAAACTCCACCGACATTAAGGAAAAACCAGGGCTCCGGATCAAGACTTCTTCCTTTAATGTTTCCAATTAGCTCGAGTTATACAGCTGTGTGTGCATTTGTTCATGGCAAAAGCTTTGGCTTTTGACTGCCTTGTCTTTCAAGAGTTAAACAGGATTCTGCAGAGAAGATGCTATGCGATACAGTATGTAGGGTGGTATGCAGCATTTCACATCCAGTCTTTGTCCATGTTCTAACAATGTGCATTAAATGTCTTACTATTGTCTCTTTTTCAGATTAGTTTACAGCCCTGTAGTTCCAGCTGTTTTATTCTGAAACTCTAAAGCCCTATCACTAGGGAGTTCTGTGTAATTGCCCATAATATGCACCACATTATCCATTTCAGGAACTGTGCTGAAAGACAGCAGCAATAAGGGGTTTTCTAAAGGCAGTCTGGTTTACACTAATGGATCTAACAGGAAGGAAATGCAATTTGAAAGAAGCTGATGCATATGTTCTATTGTTGAATATAATGTTTGATTTAATTATTAACTGTCTGTGATGGAAAGTCAGATCCTGCTCAGTTCTGCTTACAGTTTGGTACTCTGCTACCAGTAAAAGCAGACAAGGTTCAGCCTGAGGATTTAAGAGCTTTTTGTAAAATACTGACATTTAATTGTGCTTTTATAAAATATCAGCTGAGGAACCTCAGTTGTGTGCTTCTTCCACACAGGCTGGCTTTCTTTTATCAAGCTAAATATATAACGCAGAATCCAACTCTCTTTTTATCACTTGTGTAAACCAGGAGATTCTCAAAGTTAATGATGTGCTGTAATTATTTAAATAAATATGATCTAAATCAAATTCATATTCACTGCTGTTCATGACCTATTAGTTTTTATTTTCTTTTGCATTTCATGTCATACACATGGCACTGCGGTCATTCTACTTCTGTACCACTGAGGAGGCACAGAACAGACCCAAGTGAATGTTTAGGAAGAGTTAAAACGTGCTGGCATGGCTTTACCTATCCTTCTTTTATCAGGGACAGAGGATTTTGGCAGCCAGTTTCAGTCCAATTCTATAATTGGTGTTTTGTGATTTCTAGTAAATTGTTGCATTTTGTTACAAAGGTCCCTAATTCCATGTGTGGGTGTTAGCATGGTGTAAGGAATGAATTCACTATGAAGAACTCTTACCTGAAAATCCATTATCCTTTCCTCACCATGGTGACTCCTATCAAACTCATTCATATAAGGTAATCTGGAAAGAAACAGGTATTGATGTTACACTGTTGCATTTTCTGAGGAAATCAAAGGCAAAAATCATAGCTCTCCTGCATGATTCAGACAAAACCAGTAGTTTAACACCACTAGTAAACAAAATAATTCAGCAATGTAATTTCAGTTTTGTATTTTATATCTGTCTAGTGAGATTATCATCTTTGACATTATCTTAAGCAGATGCAGGACTGGGGTTGAAATTAAACAATGGTAATGATATTTGGAGCACATCCAGAATGATCTTCATTGTTTTTGTAGAGTGGCTTCCACATCATTATTTGATCCCTAATTTCTAATCTTCTGTTAAACATATCTTTCTACATCTAATACACACAGCATTAGCTCTGTGGGACACATCTTCCTCTGCAAACTCCAAAGGGATTGGTTACTTTTGTCAGGAGGGTTATAGAAAGAAGTGAAGTTCCTAGGAAATACATCATCGCATCTCAAACACCTAATTGATTTAGACATCTTAAGAAAAAATAGAGACCACTTCCACAGCATATTTGCATTCTTACTGTCAGTCAGCAGACTTCAGTCACAGTATGAAAGAGCCACTGCAGCGAAATCCATCTCAGATTTATCTGGAGACTTCTGCTTGTAATCCGTGCTCTGTTGTAAGGATCTGAGAAGATTTTAGGCTTTTTAAAAACCTCAAACATTTTGGATATTTTGGTTTAGAGAAGTACCTGAGAGCTCAGATCAAAATATATTCAGACTGCTTTAGCTCATCAGAGCAGATTTCTGTTGGGTCTTTCCTGGGTCAAGAGCATCATAAGACCAATCTTAGGCTGTTTCAGGACTTCTGCTTTCTGCTTTGCCAGAAACCAACAAATGCCAAGGTGTGATTTCTTTCAAAAAGTTAGCAAAAACCTGCACAACAGGTATGAGCTGAGGTCAGCTCTCATTTTGGCTAAAGCTTTCTCCTAGTTTCACTGGTGCTCCTACTCCTAATTAAAAGTTTATTGAAGCACTTCGCATACTCTAGTGTATTGAAGAAGCAATTGCTGGAGTGAAAAGAAAAACTGTCAGTTCTGAAAATAGCTTGGACTGCTCATGTGTCATTCTCAGTGTATGCTGAAATATCCAGAAAAACGTGGCTCACACTGTGGATTGCATCAGATACCCACACATGTATAAGCAATTCTCTCCTCCTGAGGCTCATTTTTACAAAACACATGGCTAGTTAGAACTGAGCTGTGCTTTCTGCCACTGGAGTAAGCCACAACGGAGCAGAGCACCAAGGAAATTTATTCCCCTGGCGTGCATAGGGCCAGCCTGTAGAGCTCGGTGTGAGAATTAGGAGCAGACACTTAGGCATGCTGCAGGGGCTCAGGGGAAGCAGGTTGGCTCCCTTCCTTGGTTCCCACGGCCAGACCTCAGGTAAGGCTACGTATGTACCGAGCATCAGATCATTTGCAGGTGAGGAATGCTGGGGTCCTAAGAGCTCATCCTGCTATCTCAGCTGTGCCTGAACTCATTCAGCCTGAGCATTCCCCATGCTCCTGCACAGTTGCTGTGAGCAGTCCACCCACTCCTTCCTTTCTCCCCTTCTCCACACACAGCTCCTTGCACTGCCCATGTGTTGTGCCCAACCTGAAGCAAGACCCTGTGTTTGCTGGCTTAGGCGTGTCCAAGAGGGAGACAGAAAAGGGCATCAGTGGCTACACAGAAGGGTGACTGAGAAAGGGTGCTGTGGGAAATGATATTCGTGGGAGAAAGAACTGAACTCATGGAGGTGTTTCTCCCTGTCTGCTGTGACTCATCTAGGCAGTAAAACAGGTGAGTTTGCTGCATGCTAATCAGGAAAAAGAACATCTGAAATATGCATCTGCACAGGAGCAGCTGTGCAGAGTTTCTCCAAACCGGTTCTCAAGCGCGTTTTTTTTTTTTTTTCCCCGTGCGGGCCTCTTTTGTACTTTTTTGTGCCAAGAGGCTTATTTTGCATAGGTGGAGAGTACCCTATCCACCAGCCATCAGGGAGTGCTATTAATATGCAACATCTTGAATGCATGAGCTGAATGACAAGCTGGCAGAGTTTGAGACTGTACGGTCCAAATTTATGTCTCTCCCTGAAGAGGCGAAAAGCCCCTTCCCAAACTCTCTGCCAAACTGTGCAAGAAATGAAAGAGAGTAGAATGAGCAACCTATTTTTCTGCTTCTCTCTTCCTAATATCTTCACACTATCATTTCTTTCCCCTGGCCACAGTTAACGTGAATGGTTGATTTAATATTGTTTGCTACTGAACTTCAGTGTCCAAACAGAACATGACAGCAGATCTGCTGAATTATTTCTAACTGCTTGTGGAAGAAAGCAGAAATATTGGACTTTTTAAACACAGATAATCATTTGGATTTGTGTCTCATCCTCCATCCTCTGTCTGAAATATCCCTACTATAGTAAGTTAAAGTTGGTAACATAGTGTCACTATACAAGGCTCAACTCAGTGAGTTTTTCCACCTGGAAAAACTTGCTGAGTTTTTTTATGTGCCTGAGTAGGAATAAAGGATATCCGTATGTCTCACCATGGAGTAGTTACAGTTTGATCTAGGGAGAGTAAATGGGTGTTTCTTCCTCTCCTCACCTGGAAGATGGGGAAAGATGCAGTGGGAGGAGGAGGAACCAGACAGCCACCATCCCCAGCCTCAAAATAAGCTGCTGCCTCTGGTTTGGAGAAACTCTAGCCATTCAGTGGGGCTCAGGAGCCCAAGTCTGTCTGTGCAAACTAGCTGCACCTGCCAAGATGTTCACCTGGTCCTCCTGTTACAAAAGAGGTTGGATTTCATTATCCTATAACACAACCATGCTGTGGTTTGTTTGTGGAACTGGTGCTTTAAACATCTTTGGCCTTCACCAGCTGTTCAGTTTTGGGGTGTTCAGAAAGAATTAGAGACATAAAAAACCACAAATTGAAAATTTGCTTCAGAGTCTTGTCATAGAAGAGACAGAACACAAGCGGGTCCATGTGTGTCCATCTAACCTAGCAGAAATGTAATGTGAGCAGAACTGAAACTAGCCCACCCCAGAGACCTTTCACTGGTGCAGCTGTTCCTACCAACTCACAGAATGGTTTGCATTGGAAGGGACCTTGGAAGATCATCTGGTTCCAACTCCACTGCTATGGGCAGGGACACTTCCCACTAGATCAGGCCCATTCCACCAGACCAAAGCTCCATCCAACCTCATCTTGAACATATCCAGCACTGGGGCATCCAAAACTTCCCTGGGCAACCTGTTCCAGTATCTTAATACCCTCACAGTGAAGAACTTCTTCCTAATTTCTAACCTAAATCTCCAACCTTCCCGTTTGCAGCCAACACCCCTTGTCCTATCACTCCAAACCCTTGTGAAAAGTCCCTCTGCAGCTTTCTTATAGGCCCCTGTATTTGTGCTTGGGATTGCCCCAACTCAGGTGCAGGACCTAGTACTTGGC
This sequence comes from Merops nubicus, assembly GCF_000691845.1. Taxonomy (NCBI): domain Eukaryota; kingdom Metazoa; phylum Chordata; class Aves; order Coraciiformes; family Meropidae; genus Merops; species Merops nubicus. The sequence continues at coordinate 27,769 of NW_008621032.1, read as the reverse complement.
CTTGCTGAACCTCATGAGGCTGGCATGAGCCCACCTCTGAAGCCTGTCACAGTCCCTCTGGACGGCATCCCTTCATCCAGCACATTGACTACACCACACAGTGTGTGGTGGTGTCATCTGTAAACTTGCTGAAGGTGCACTCAATTCCACTGTCCATGTCAGCAATAAAGATGTTAAATAGTACCAGTTGCAGTACTATCCCTGAGGAACTCCAGTCATCATTGTTCTCCACCTGTACATTGAGCCACTGATTGCAACTCTTTGAGTGCAGCCATGCAGCCAATCCCTTATCTACCAAGTGTTCCAACCGCCAAATCCAAGCCTCTTCAGTTAAGAGACCAAGATGTCGTGTGGGACAGCATTAAATGCTTTGCACAGGTCCAGGTAGATAACATTGGTTGTTCTTCCCTTATCCAGTGACATGGTAATTTTATCACAAAAGCGCACCAAATTCATCAGGCACTATTTGCCCTTGGTGAAGCTATGCTGGCTGTCAGCAACCACCTCCTCATTCTCCACAGGCCTTAGGGGAGCCTTCAGGAGGATCTGTTCCATGATCTTGCCAGGCACAGAGGTAAGACTGACAGACCTGTAGCTGCCCAAGTCTTCCTTTTATCCCTTTTTGAAAATGGGCGTCATGTTTCCCCTTTTCCATCCAGTGGGTACTTCACCGGATTGCCATGACTTTTAAAATATGATGGAAATCAGCTTAGCAACTTCATCCACAAGTTTCTTCAGGACCCACTAATGGACCTTGTTAGGTCCCATAGACTTGTACACCTTAAGGTTCTTTAGGTGGTCTCGAACCTGATCTTAACATAAGTTGGCAGATCTTCCTTGTCCTGCTCCCTGTCTTCGCCTTCTGCAACTTGGAAAGTGTGGCTAGAGCCCTTGCCAGTGAAGACAGAGGCAAAGAAGTTGCTAGTACCTCAGCCTTCTCCTTATCCCTCATGAGTAGGTCTCCGGTTTCCTTCAGGAGAGGGCCCATATCTTTCCCAGTCTTCTTTTTATCACTGACATACCTGGAGAAGTTTTTCTTGTTACACTTGATGTCTGTGGCCAGATTTAATTCTATCTGGACTTTAGCTTGGCTGCTTGGACAGCTTCTGTGTATTCCTCCCAGTCTACTTGTCCTCACTTCCACACTCTGTAGAGACTCTTTTTGCACCTAAGTGTGTCCAAAAGCTCCTTGCTCATCCATGCAAGCCTCCTGGCACGCAGCCAAGTGAGGAACTAGCTTTCCACCTCTCCATGGCAGTGTGGAGTTAGGAGCTGGTTTTGCTGTACTTTATCCCAACTGGTTGGGGCCTTTCAAGCCATGAGTTTCAGAGCTCCACAGCACCATCCTTGCTAGAGCCTGGCCTGATCAGCCTGTTACCCTGGCATAGCTGCCTCCTTCTATGCACACCTTTGTCATTTCCCGAATCTCTGCCTGCTGCACAACTTTTTGAATCAGCTAAAAAGACTTCTGGGATGTTCTCCTCTTGCCTAAAGGACTCATCTTCTTTGTTTTTTCCTCAGTCACAGCAGAAAATAGAAAATGGTTTCCACGTAAAAATGTGAAAAATGGTTTCTATGTAAATTGGAGGTAATGTCAGCCAAATTAATTTGCTAATTTAATGTCTAAAAATCATTTTCTACACCCTATTTAAAAATTTATATTCTTTCTTATGGGAATACGTTTTCCCCATATTCAGTCCATTCTTTTAAGTGCTTGAACCATTTTTCACCATTCCACAAAGCAGGGTCATTTACAAATGATACTTAGTAATCACAAGGGAAATTACATCTTTTATTCCTTATCGTGAAATTGAAGACCTATCCCTTTTCTGGGAAGATTATGTTGTATCTTACCAAAAATTCCTTTCAGTTCAGGGATCAGGGCCTCTTTGGTCAGAAAAATGCTGCCAAAGGAGTAAAATTACTAGCCACAGTCCATCAGCTCGAGGAAAAAACAATTACACCAAACAAAAAACAGGTCTGTGAAGTGATGTGGAAAAAGTACAAATACAGACTTTTATAATGACATAGAAAATATGACCTTGTTTAAAATTCTGTCATACAAATGTGTTAGAATTTAAGTTATTAAGAACCGCATAAAATAAACAATCAATTAATAGGATTGTCCATGCTGATACAGGAGGGACTAGTAAAAAGCTATACTTTGAATTTGGGAAATACTGATTTTTACCAATTTGCCTACACAAATAGTGAAGAGATTTTCCAGGATAAGTGTCACCTGGGTAATTTAATTTTCAGGCCAACATATCTCTGCTGCTGACCACATGTATCCTCCCCAAGATCACAGACTGGTGCTAGGCATTGGTCTTCTACTGAAGAGAAAATCACAGCTTTGAGTCCTCCATTAAAGTCCTTCTCACTGAGAGAGAACCAAAATAATTTAAAATAAAATTACTAGGAAGAAATTCCTATACAGCAGCATGGATGCCAGTAGCAGAAGCTGACAGGTACCAGGTCTGCCACCCAGGTCCAGCCCCACCTCTTTGTAGTGCCATGTCTGTGATGGGGACAACTCCAGCTGCAGCAGAGAAGGTATAGAGGCATCCCCCAAGCAGAAGCACGAGCTGCCTCCTGCAGCAGGCAGCACCAACCTCTCCCCACGAGAGAGGCCCTGCCTGCCACATCAAGCATCCTTCTCCTGAGCACACTGGCGTTTGCTGATTACAACAGCTCTGCACATTGCCAATATCCTTACAAACTCCTTGTCCTTTCTACAAGCCACAGTGACTGTACACCAGCAGGCAGAACTGGAGAGAAAACATCTCCTCGGAGTTAAAAATGCACCATCTCAGCCTCCTGCTCAACTCTCCTGTAGGGCAGTGGCCCCCAAAAGCTGCACACATTCACAGACCAGGGGCTATTCTAGTGACACCAGATAGACTCCACTTACCTTGCTGAGGGTGGCCTCCGATGCCACTACAGTGGGGAATAACTTTCCCCTAAACTGTCAGCAAGACAGATATGAATTTCCTTAAAATAATAGAGATCTGAAAATAAAGAGGTGTTTATTTAGGCTACCTTGTCAATCACAGGAAAGAAGAACGGCCCAGCACGTATAACATGGGGAGTTTGTAATAAAATGTGCCTTTGTTTCTAAAGACCAGCAGATACAGCTGTTTTTTAATGTTGGTTGCACAGACAATGAGCTTCAAAAAATTTCCTCTGAGAACAAGTTTTCCATTGGACCTAAATAAAACAGTTGCACCAACAACATTATCACTTTCAAAGGCAAGAGCAGGAAAAGCTGAGCAATGTGCTACACAGCTGGTCTGAGCTCGGTGGGCACCTGGTACCCCACACCTTCTGCAGGTCCCTCAGTTGTTGTTGGTACTCATGTACTGCCAAGGTTCCTGAAGGATGCTAAACTGGTGAGACATTTCGTCCTTCTGAGATGCTACTGACACAAAAGATCAGCAGCCTTCCATGGTTTGGATCTTGTTGTGTCCCTTTTTGGCAGCAGAAAGGATGCTGCAAGCCTCACTCATGCTGCTCCTCAAGGAACACCCTGGGCCCTACAGCCAGCATGGGCACTCGCTGCCAGCCCTGCAGCACAGGAAGGCAGCACAGGGCCCCATGGCACAAGGCTGCACAGACAGACCCATGGCATGAAAGCCTACATACAGAGCCTTTATGTTAAACAGAGTTCCATAGCTGCAAACACACTCACACCCACCAAAACCCAGGAGCATAAAGGTCCTTTAATAGCCCTATACTGCTCTTGCCACAAGCTCTAGGCTCTTAGTGAGAAAGTGACCTTTACAAAATTATTGTTTATGATCTCTCCATGTGTGTCAGTATAAGCACAAAAGGTATTCCAATTTATTTAAAAGGTTACGTATCAAAACTGAATATGCAGGAAAACTGTGTTATCACATTGTATAGCTTTTACACAGGAAATCCAATCCTTGGCATGTATGCCTTCTAGGCACTGGGGTTGGACTCCCTCACTATCAAAACTAGAGATGTAGTAGCAATACATAAAATAATTTATTCATCCCTCTTTTCTTGTTTACAAATGGTCTACAAATCACTTTAAAAATTCCTCAAATAATCCCTGGCTTTAAATTACTCACAAATTTGTTCCAATAAACAGTGTTTCAGCTTGCAGCATACTTGAACATGGAATTCAAGGTACTCAGCACCTTTGCAAGAAAGACTGTTCATGCTGAATAATTTAGTTGTCTCCATTTCAGAAACCTGATCTGATTTCTTTGGAGCTGTACAACCCTCTTAGAGTACCTTATGCATCATAAACAATCCCCCCCTTGCCTGCTGCTTGTTAAGAGGCACTGACTGCCTGCTGAAGGAGACTGACCCAGCACTGCCTGTTAACTGCCCTCAAGCTGACTTTAGTAACCTAGGTGGGAAACCACTCTCCTGCTCCAGGGGAATAGTGTCCACTTCAGTTCTTTGCTCCCCAAGTAAGAAAGTTCCCTGAATCAGCTATAGGGAATGTGCCTTTCAATTGACAAGGTAAAAGATGAAATTGGGACACATTTAGTTCCATAAAATATGTGGTTAGACTCTTGTGGACAACACTGGATAAATTCACAAAATGAAAACTAAACTATAAATGAAATGTGTGTTTCTAGACTGCAGTTATTGGTAATGATCTCTCATAGCTGCCCCAAGACCAGCAACACACTGTGCTGGCAACTGCAGGTCCAAACCTCGTGTAGGCTGTTCACCCTGAGAAGCACCTTTCCCTTGTTCAAGGTGGATGAGCTCACCTCCTCCAGGCTAGCCCAGGGGGCCCTGTGGGCAGCTTTGCAGGCTGACAGAGGCTTCTCCTCCAGCCTCCTCCTGCACTGCAGCTCAGGCCAGAACCAATCCCACTGGGCCCACAGAGGAGCCGGGCATCCTTCTTGCCTGTCCTTGTTTCTAGGAATAAAAATGTACATGCGCCAACCAGGACATGACCCATCCTCTTGCCTTGCCCGCTGGGGTTGGTTTCTTCCTCTGCTATGGAAGATTTGCTGAACTGTCATTTCTATCGTAGTCCTTAGTAAGAATATTCTTTTGGTTTCAGGTCTGCTTGCTTGCAAGTCACAACAAACTCAAGATTATGCTTAAACTTGATACACTATAAGAACTGTTTTGTACAAACTTCTTACTAGAGTTAGGCCTTCTTACTTGGAAGTTAGCTCCCAACTGAAACCACACACCACATTCTGGTGTTCCAATGACAGTCTTTGCACGGACACCACATTTTCTAAGTTGCCCCAAACCACCAGCCATTGCATTCTATCAGGATTCTTGTGTATTACATAGTTAAAAAAAAAGAAAAAAAAACACCCAGCCACTTTCTTAAAATTTTTCTGCTTGGACATAGTCACTTAACTCAACGGTGACAATCTCCTGACCGCACAAACGAGGAAAAACTGGCCTCTAAGATTCACTTTATGCTGAAGTACAATGTTCAATACACTGTAAAAAAACAAACCAAACCAAACCAAAAAGGAATCCTCAAATAGAAATTTGAAATCTGCAGTTTCTTATTTTCCTATATCTTCTAATTTCTTTCTGCTTCTCAATGAATCCTGTAATTCACAAGGTAAAGGTTCTCCAAAGCAACCCAGCCAAACAAAACCTTCCTGAAGACTTTCAGGTATGCAGTCTCATAGAATAGAGTGGAAAAAACAGGCAACATGACATGAAATCCACAATTTAATCTCACAATTAAATACGTCACTAAAAATTTATTTTCTGCAAGTATCTGAAATGTCTAATTGAAAATTTGTTGCAAATATTCATGAACGATAATTTCAAGTGCTTGTATGCTCATAGAGAGCAAATTCACAAAGAGGCATAGACACGATCAATTTGGAATTCATTTCTGAATTTAAATGAACATTCGTAGACATTTTAAACTATTCCTTTAACATCAATACAGACTCATCAGCACTCATTTGCACCTAGTTTTTATTAGTGCAAATCAGGATTAAAAACATGGAAATCAAAAGTTAAGTATGTCTGAAAAATGCTTAAAGAAGAACAGAATTAAGACATCCTTTCTTATCTTCAGAATGGAATATATCTAGCTTCCTTTTTTATTAAAATTTGAGAATAATTTGTGATCTTTTAAAGTTATTGTTCTGCTGTCAGCTAAAGCTATTTATATGCTTTGATACTAAACATTCCTTTACATAATGGTGTCTCTTCCTCTCAATGCCTTAAAAATTATTCATCTGCAATACCTTTTTTTCTCATTTCCTTGGATTCAGTTTAAATGAAATTTAGAAAACTCTCATAAAATGTTCTGTTTCAGGCTGGTTTCAAAGTCTATAAAGTTGAATATTAAAAATTCTTTCACTTATGAAAAATTTGACAATATCAAGAAAAAGGTGGAAGATACTTTAGACAAGAAATTTAAACAATTGCAGGTCAATCAGTTCCTGAAACCTTTTCCTAAAGAGCAGCAGTACCCATAATTAGGAAGATTACTTACATGCTTCAAGTCGTCTTGTGACTGAAGAATTCATGGGATATGGTAATACAGTATGATCACATTGTTTTGAAAAGCTTTAGTCCTGGAACTTTGTTTTCTTCACATCTTGTGATTTATTCTGTCTCAGGTGGAAGCTGAACTCAGCAGTTCCTCATTTTATTTTTCTCCAAATTTATCTGGAAATTCTGGGATGACTGCTGAAGCTGCTTGGAAAGATGGGATTGTATTAAAGGTCATATTTTCAGAGACATTTTGGGTGATTTAGAAGTATAAAGGTTTATTGACCTATAGGATTCAAAATGTCTTAGTCACTTCTATAAAGGGCATAAAACTGGGACTATTTGGCTCTTTTGACAGTTTTCTTAACAGTACTTCATCAAAGCAAGGCACAGTGACATACTGAATTACATCACAAAAGCTAACAGATAATAAAGCTAATGAAGTTTGTGCACTATGACGTCAACCATAAGTCTTTTCAAAAATCCACCGATAAACCTGATGCTCATCATTCTTGAAGGTTTTCATACTTTCTCCTGGAAAGCTGAAGTGATGTTAGAATAGCGTCTCTTACAAATATCTCCTCCAAAATCACAGCACCTTCTAGAAGCTACAAACACAATAATCACAACTATTGCTTGCACTTTTATGGAGCTAGTAGACCCTCTACAAAAGTTTTTCAGAAACTTTTGGCAACGAAAGAAAAAGCTACAAAATCCAAAATTAAGAAGATGTGCTTCCCATACACTCTTTTGTTTTGTTTTGTTTTTTAAACCATTTTTCTTAGATTATCCTAACATCTAAAATCAATATTTTTCTCCCTACTCATTTTCTTCAGTACTCAGCTTCTGGGCATGTTTTATACAAGGCAAAGTGAAAGGTTTGGCTTTGAAGTCACAGAAAACTGACTGGTCAAGTGCATCAGCAATTCACAGAAATACAGATGAAGGAACAGAGCAGAGAATTGGTACAGATCAGAGAAGCTACACAAGCTTAATTTATTAAAAGGAATTGACAAGATACTCTGTTTTGGAGCCTCTGCTATATTACTTACAGAACAACAGGTCAAACCTTATGAGAAATTCCTGTTGCTGCCTTTTCCAGACGCAAAGGTCTTTACTGCAGGTGGATCATTTAGCTCCCCTGAGATAAGACATTCTAACTCCTTCCAGCCTGATCATTCTTCACCTTTATTTCTCAGATCATATTCATCCTTGTTGCAATAATCACTAATTACCTACAACTCTGAAAATACAATCGAAATATGACATTTCCTTATATCTTTTTCTATTATTAGAATACCAAGATATGCATATACCCTCTGTGATAACTGACTAGCTAAGATATGTCTTAGTGGAGGAAACTGATTTAACACAAGTTTTAATTCAGACTGCACAATTCTGCAGTATTCTTTCCCATTCAGTACAAATAATTTTCATCCTTGTCCTCATTGCTTCCTCATTTGCCTCACAGCCATTTACTCAACTATGAGGTTGTGAAGACTGCAGTAGCTGTTAGTCTACATGAAGAAACTGTTATATTCACACCAAATATATGATATGCAAATACACCATTGTAATTCATTTGTTTCTTTAGGCTAATTTATGTTTTAATGAATGTGGTCATTGGGAATTGAAGTACTTTAGCTTCAAAAATAGAGCTTGTTGAAAACCTTTTTTCTGAAATATAAAATTTTCAAGCAGGTTTTCAGCCAGCTCAAATCATTATTGAGATCATTTATTTGAACCAACAGTTCAATAAATAAGCCAGAGATATGACTTTTGTATCATAGCTCATAATTTTGTATATGAGATCTAGGGATGCCATGCACCACCAAGACAGTTAGACAAGCTATTTTTGAGGTACAATATAGTTATAAACCATGTTTTGAAAATTATTCTAAAATGATTTTGCCATTATTCTGTTGCAGGAGTAGCTTTTTTCAGAAGAGAATTCAAATTCATTTAAAAGATGCCACCAAGATTTAACAGACAAATTCTAGTCACAATTGGGGAAACACTGTTACGAGCGGCCCATGTGTCAGATAGCTGCAGGAATGGACTGATGGGAACACCCATAAGACAAAAGTGTTCCATGTCCCAGCCTGGTGTCACCAGAGCTGACCTAAGGACGACCACCTGTATCAAAACTCACAGATCTGAAACGACTGTAAGCTGAACGCAGTCCTTATTTTAGCATGTGACACAAGATTTTGGTGGGAATACCTAGAAATCACTTGGTGAAGTGAGTTCAGGCATTAATGAAATTTCTTTGGGAAGGGATGCAAGCCTTGGCCACGCTGGGTGTGGTGCTGACTAGCCAGTGCCTTCTGAATTCGCACAGAGCCTTAAAGGCATTACCTTTCTCTTCAGAAAAGCACCAAATTTAAATTTTACCTAGGCTGAATTTAGTTTGATGTTTAGAAAAACTATTTTTTCCATTGACAACGCTCAGTTACAGAAAATCCAAGCTTTTAAGGAAACCCTTTACACAATGGACATTTTGGAGGTCTTGTTCATTAGCTGGGGATTACTGAACTCGTTGCTGCTGGAAAGTCTGCACTATCATGGTCAAGCTAGAGTCGTGCATGGTGGCAGTTGTTGGCTCTTTAAATAGATTACTTCAGTTTGGATGGAGAGAACATGCAGATTCAAGATCACAATCAGGAGGATGAGGAAAGACAGAATGAGTTTAAGAGAGATATCACTAACAAACCTCACACACCGAAAACAATGGCAGTAAAATCACAACGACAGAACAATCATTTATGTCATACCAGTTTGAGTGAACATCGATTTAAAAGATCTAATCGGATCTATTTATTGCAAGGACTAAAAAATATGGAAACTGTGAAAGTGAATACAAATACATCCTTTGCTGGATTTTAAACCAGTAGCATAGCTTTACCCAATTAGAATGAAATTCATCTTATAAGAAATATCTAATTAGATATGGTAAACTTATTTTATTTTAAAAGAAAGACATTGATGACTCCTAATTATACACATACATGTTGCCTAAGTAAATTACCTATTGTCTAAAGCATTATGTCGAACCTGTCCTTATACAACACTGTCATCTAGTGGTCAGCGCTCGGATTCTGCTTCAGCTGGGAGAGCGAGACGGTGAAAAAAAAGAGAAGTAACAGCAACACCGGGTTTTTTGTTTGGTTAATAGATTGCATTATTTCGCATGACAAAATACTTAGTGGTTTATTATGTTCCTGTTAATGACAGGCCTTTCAGCATACTAGCAGAAGGTATGAAGGGGCTGATATTTGGACACGAGAAGAAAGGGAAAGTCTATCAGCTGCCAGCCCGACTGAAACCAGCGCTGTGCCAGGTGCTTTCTGCCATGTTAGTAACAACGACCCGTTCAGTCTCCTTCGCTGCCTCCAGATTTGTTTCCTGTAGTCCCTTTGGTCCTGATTCGCAGCTCAAGCTGGGAGGGGTTTTGCTGCCGCCTGTGCACGTTCAGGAGGGAGCCGATCCCGGCAGGTCCCGGCTACTCCACGGCCTCACCTCGCCGAGAGCAAAGGGGGCACAGAACCCCCCGGCTGGCCCTCGCTGGACTGAGACAGTTCAGACGAATTCGGGCACTCAAGCCCGCAGCCCCTCACGGGGAGCAGTTCTGCTCGGTGCCACACGCCGCTCCTGCGTTCAGGAAAGCTCACCAACGCTTCCCTTCCTACCAGCCAGCTAACTGCCTCCCATTGCCACGCTAGAGACAAAACACTCCGTGGAATAAATAATTACATTTTACAGACCTGCATCCTGGAAGTATTTGTAATTAATGGGAAACAGGGAGAGGAGAGAGAAAAAAAAGAAAAAAAAAAAAAGATGTGATGACAACATGGCCTAAAAGCAATGCATCACCACGGCCCCGAATAACCTGCCATCAGAAGAGTCCTGGATCTACCAGTAAACCTTATTTCATGAAAGAGAACTTTATATTCTAGAACTAGATGGAAGTTGTGGGTAATGACACTGTGACTGTACAGTTTTGACAGGGTCACCTACCACAGGCTTCGGTGAAAGGCGTGTTTTATAAGGTATATATGCTTCTGAGATCCAGTACTGATAGAAAGGTCAGACACGCAAAGCCAGATTGTATTTCTCAGCTCCTGGTTGTAACAGGCTACTCCTCTTCCCAGAGAAGCCTGGGGGCCTGATACCAGCAATCTAGACAAATCAGACATCCTGAAATTGTCAGATTGACAAGCTGTGATCTTTGAGATAACCAAATAAAATTCAGATTCCACCTCACTTCACAAGGATGCAGTACAATTTCCAAGAGTCTATGAATTCAAACGTGTTCCTGGAAGAGTTAAGCCCTTATTTCTTGACAAATAAATATCATAATTGGCATCATTAAAAGACTGGATTAAAATTGGAAGGTCTTTTTGAGTATGTTCTACAAAAATTTCACAACACGTTACACACAGATTTTCAGCATCCACTAATTACAACTATGATTGTCATATATTTAATGAGCAATGACAATGAGGAAAAAGAGAAAGAAAATCTTGTAGAAATCAGCTTCTTTGTCAAGTTTTTTTTTTTGAGGTAAGAAATAAATCAAGGACTGGATTTTATGCACTAAACCTGACCTCTAACCATTATGGGGGGTTCCCTATTCCCTGCTGCTGCATCCTGCTTATCCAGCTTTTTCTCCCAGTCCAGCACTTCTGAGAAGGGCTGCACTAAGTCAGCATTCTTCGACTGGATTGTTCCCATGATCAATAGAGAAAGGACAATGATTTATTTATAAAGCAGCAATGCAGTGCTACTAGAATTAGTTCTCTTCTGGAAATGTTTCCCATTTTATGCATTTCCTACATATAATGCACAATAAAGTTCTGTATGAAGTGCAATGCAAACCAGATTTTAACTTCACCTTTTCTTTTTTTTTTTTTTTGAAGTATTGTATAGTTGTTTTTTTTTTTTTTTTATTTAAAGCTTGTTGTATATTGACTTAGCAAGGAATAGGTAATGGCCATATCAATTTTCTCACAGTGAGATAAAATTGTTTTTCTACTAATACATATCCAGAAACAGAAATGACTGATCTATTGGCTATTAGAAGCTATTCTGACTATACTGTACATAGATTATATAGTTGACATATACAAATAACATAAACAAGTTTTGTATTTTAGATATATTTCAACTAACAGGCAATATTGTTAAAAGCAAGAGGTCCACAACAGCAGTACAATATACTAGGAAATGGGATATATGGCTCCGAGTTCCTTATTATGTTGATTATTACATTTGGGAGAAATAACATTCAGTATTATTGTGGCAGTTTTAGAAATGAAAATGTATCTGAATCTGCAAAAAAATATAGCTTGTAACAATCTGGGCACACACTCGGTATTTCACAAAAAGTATATGGGATAGAAAGTATGTTTTGTATCTTCAAAAAAGATTTTTTCCCCCCCTTTTGGTTTGCATGTTTCTTCATAATCATCATTTTGCAATATAATGTAAGAATGAAGCACAAAAGGGAATTTTTTTCCAACAATTGGAATTGCCATGGCAACACCCCAGCTATCAGATAAAGTTTGGTCCTGTACAGATAGTCACATTAGCATTTGTTTTTGTGCTAAGTGCAATACTGCATGTGAAAAGCACTTTGGTCTCTCTAGTTAAGTGTAAGCTGGTGTAATTTGTTTATTTCAGAAATGTGAACTCTAAGATTTTGACAGCTCCATAGAAGGCTTCATCTTCAAAACCACATTTTTTTAAAATTACAATAAATCATGAAAAGAAAATTAGGTATGGCTATCAATATTAAGAGTAGTTGTTTGCATCTCTAGTCTCCATTATGCTGAATTTGAGTAATTATCCACTGTCCCCTTGCCAGCAGCTCTAAGCTTTCCTACACATGTTAATCTTCAGTTTTATATTCACAAGTATATATAAAGAAACAGATGAAATTAAGTAATACTTTTAAGCTGCTGAAGAATCAAAGGAGATTATTTTTCCCAGATATCTTTATGATGATAATTTCCTCATGTTAATGCAAAGAATCAGTTGAAGGTAAACACAGACATTTCTTTTCTGCCACTCCAAAAATCCTACCCAAACGATAAGGAAATTAAAATTCTTTTTCATTACAAATGTTCTAACTTGGCAAATCTACATATCCATAGATCACATACACATAAACATATTTAGTATGTGTTCAGGAGGTTTTTATCCTGTAACACCACTCTGCAGGCTTGTAGAACAACCTACCAGAAACAAAATACAGAAGGAGAATACATGACCCTTTGAGACGAAACACAATTCCTCCTCCAGCACAAAGCAAAACCAGAATATACTTTCCATCAAAGCAACATACAGTTCAGATTTCAATTACTGATTTTCTCTAATATTGTAGAGACAAAGGCTTTGTTTTCAAAAAACCATGCTGGAAATATCTACAAGATAACGATAACTGTTCCCAAATAAACTGGCTAACAAACAGAGTGCCAAAGTACTTGCTATCAACTTTAACTGTTCTGATGACAAAATAAATAGAACATAAATGCAAGATGAGACTGATATTCTGTTGCAAAAATAAGAGATTTCAGAAAGATTTGATTATCCATCATTGGGCAAATGTCATGAATCATGCAGACAAATACGTGGTCTTGGTATATTTGAGCAGGTACTACAGACTGTAATAAATACAACAAAGAGTACAATATGCAGTGTTTCCAGCTGGAGGAGTAACTCAAACACAAGACTTGTGTCCCCTTCTCTTTAGGGAACAGATGTAAAAACAGCATTGGCTATGAAAGGATCTTCCAAAAGCCTCACATTAAACAAGGCAGTCATGGCTGTCACTGGAAATATCCTAAATTCTAACATTTTATGAGTATATGAGGTCTGCTTGAAATACATGCTGGTATTCAAAGTTCTACTATTTTCCTGTTGATATTATAGACTTCATCGTTCCAGGATGAGAAGCTTAGCTGCCCAGATGAAAAAAAGTGATGGAAGCTAACGACCAAACCTAAAAGCACAAAAATATGAAAAGAAAAAAGCCCAGGGCCAGATACCGTTAGCTGTTGTTGGGCTCTGTGTTGGACCCCAACAGAACTTTAAGTCCCCACTTACTTGCCCCAAGCGGTGTGCATTGCTCTTTCCTGAGAATCTCCATTCCTTGATACACCAGCATCCTACCCAAGACAAATGAGTACTTAGGGTTAGGTGAGGAGTCCTTAACCATTTCTGAGATCAGCAGTTTCAGCAGTGGCAAAGCCCTTGGTAGATAAATCCCAGATGAGGTCCTGAGAATCCAGCAACATGTGCTGCGTTAAAACCATATTAAATGTGATTAATTTTTAATATTTACTGCTGGATACTAGAAAAGATAAGGGAACTTCTTACTACAGTTCTTCAATATTTAACTTTTTTCTTTATCCTATTGATTTCTGTTCTGCAGAACAGGCTGTGAGCTTTTCAATGATTTAATGCACAAATTCTTAACTAAGAGACCTTTCTTATAGAAAAGGCAAAGCATTTCTGTTAATGCACACCATCTTCCACTCCACCAAGCAAGATGTTTGCTCTGTGTGGGAGATAACTAGGATCTCCTTGAAGACATAGGCATACTTTGAATCTGCTTTTTCACATCTCACACTGTTAGGCAAGTATTATTATTCCCTGTGATGTGAGACAATAAATAAGTTGAGCTATGAAAACTCAGTACTTCGGAGATTGTAAACCACAACAGAAAATGGGGAGGAAGCTGGGAAGAAAAGGCAGACAGTCATGAGACTACACCACTAAGAGTCTGGGGTTTTGGGGTTTTTTACAACTTTCCTTGCTGCCCTACAATTTTTCTAGTAGCTCCTATTTGAAGGGAACAATATATAAGTAGCTGTGTCACTGGTAGCTCTAGCTGCAACGATGCAGTTGTGATTTTATTATACAGTGTTGTGTTTTAATAGCCATTTGGAAGCATTATTGAAATATCTCATTGCACATTGCGATGACTCTTGTACCAGTAACTAAAGATGCAGTCCCCAGGAAGTGCCATTTATTTCAGTGAAGCACAGCTGCACTAGAGGAAAAAGCCTGGGGCACCCGCAGCAGCAATGGGGAAGCAAAGGGAATCAGCAGCTTCTGTCTGATTTGAAAGAGGAAACATCTCTTTTAAAGTTCTTATTTGCAAACACTTTGCACAACTACAGGCATTTCTAGGGGAGTCTCCCATTTGTTTTATTCCTGAATTAATTTTTCTTCAGGTGTTTTGATGATTTTGCTGATCTCTTCCTTTGCAAATAAATCTATTTCTTGTAAAAAAACTTAGCAGTTCTTTTTTTAGTATCCAACATTGCCAACGCATGGAGGTTACACATTGAAAAACATATGCCCCTTTTCAAATTGCACTTGTGTTCTAATGGAGGAAAAGCAGCAAGTCTTTTAAATGTTTTTCTTCCTATGCAGATTTTTTTTTCTTTTTTTTCCATTTTAGAAAAACATGGCTGAAAAGACAATTGGAAACAGTAGATTCCAAAAAAGACTTCAGTGAGTTTTGCAACAGCCACTGTAAATAGTTATAACTATTTCTGTGAAGAAGCACAAAAGGATAAAAATAAAATTCAAGCCAATTCCAAAGCCTTCACCTTTTCCTAAAAATCAAGATCACATTTCTGATGACTCCAAATTTAGTAGGTTGGGCTGGGAATCTGCTTCTCCTGCTGATGTGTGTTGTGTTCTGGAACAGGTCACTTAATCTATATCTGTTGTTTTCCTTCTTCCTTCCTTATACAGTGAAATATCAAGACAGACTAGAACACACTGCTGCCAATACAGCATGTAGAAAAATGAGGCATGATCTTCTAAAGACAGTATTCATTATAATACAACCATTGGAAATGTTTTACTCATTTACAATGGAAATAAGAACATCCTAGTTATGGAGGTTACATATACATGTCACAGAAGCACATTTAAGGACAAGCAAATATATGAAAAAAACCCCAGATGAATCTGAATTAGGATTAAATTTCATGGGGTAAAAACCTGATCAGGAAGGACACTTCCTGCATAGTGCATAATGGAGGGTATGGTGTACTCATTTACATTTCTCACATGTGTACACTTTCAGTGTGTACATTTTCACTAATTACAGAAGAAATCTGGATGCTAGAGTTCCCATAAATAACAAAGCCCATCAAGATGCATTTTTCTGTTGTGTTTTTTTTTCTTCAACGTTTTAAAAATTATTTCCTTTATATGATCTTAGAGATTAAAGTCCAAACCACCTAGCTATATCATTGGCAAAATAGGTCATATGACATGCTCAATTTTTAGAGTCATTAGCTATCTGAAGACATTGTCTTATAGCAGTGGAGTTAAAAAAACTAAAGAGAAAAAGACAGAATATATCTGAGGGTAAAAAGCCTTTGTGGGTGTTGATGGAAGTATATGGAAGAAACCAGCAACAACAGTGGATAATGGAAGATTGCTAGTGCAGGTAGTGGGCTTATCTATATGACAAATTGATGAAGAATGAGGAGGAAAACTATGTTGATTTAATGCTGGCAATTTGAAGCATAGGCTGCACAGCTGTTTCAGACAGAAATACCAAGATAAATTCAGAAGCAACCTCTGCTCTGACAGATTAATAAAATACCAGGAATTATTTGAGCTTCTTAGAGGAAGGGATCACTAAAGAGCCCTCTGAATACCCAAGATATTGCACATAAGAATAAAAGAACAGCTCATCCAGCCCTTGCCTGCCTGTTATCAAGAACATGCTTTAAACTGATAGCCAAGCTCTTCTAGCAGACATGAAAAAATACATATTAGAAGTGAAAAAGTAAAGAATAAAGTGAGCACTTGCTATTGATACCATTTTAGAAAAAAAAACTGTCAGTGGTAGAACCTTCAAACAGGACACCTAAGAAAGGCTTAACTAAAATAAGAAAAATATGCCATACAAGGTCTTCTGTTTCAACTTCTGCTCCTTAAACCTGTTACTAGCAATAGGAACACTTATCCAGCTAAACGTAAAAGCCACACTTTTTACACTTCAAAAAATATGACAAATTGACTCCGTGTAAACATTTTCACCACTGTTCTAAACATGCCTGTGAATGCTGAGCCCTCCATTCTCTGCTCAAATATGAAAGACCACACTTCCCTGGTTCTACTACGTGTTTTGTATGTGGTCTGCATGCTCACTGCTAACAATGTTAGTCTATGCTGTCATTAGAAAATATATTTTAGCACATTTTACTAAACAGCCAGCCACACTTCTTGGCTGGATTTCTGAGAGAAAGTTTGATTTACCAGCATTTTTGTCCAGTTCCAAACAATCCAGCCCTCTCAGAAAGGCTACACTGCGTCAGCAGTTTTCCACTACTCTGCTCCAGCACCCTGTGGAAAAATAACCTGGATTAATTTACAGACCAAAAGATTATAATCACTAAGTACTAATTCTAATACTAGAAAGACTTGTGTTGTAAAAACACCCACCATCTCCTCATCTCAGTTCTGGGAAAAACAGCTCAAACCCGAGTCCAACAGACGGTCCCAAGGGGTGGGGAAGAGCACAGGTCGTAAAATGTACTTTCTCTCTGATATTTGGGTTGAGCTTATTTTTCTCACAGTCCCTGTAGATGTAGTACAGAAATTGTGGTATTTAGGATGCTTTTTGTCAGGCTGTTGGTTCTGGTGGTGAAGAAGGAAATTCCTTTATTAAGGAACTTATTGGGAAAGGTCTGATGTGTTTTTTCATCTCATTGCCAAGATCATTGCTGAAATATATTTTAGAAATAAATTACTTTTTTTTCTAACCACATTGCAGTTTACAACTTAATTATACTTTAGTAATAGGTTTAAAGCACTTACCTTCCAGGACAAAACTTGAAATTCAGCTAGTGGACTTGATTCTTATGGAAAAATCTTTGTAGATTCAAGTATGTCCTTCACAATCACTCTCTCATCTTCAAGAGGAAAGTTAAGATAATTCACGGACTTAGCTGCATTCATAAGTCAGCTGGAGGAGAGTCTCACAGAAACTCCACAATCTGTGTTCTGCATGTATATTAAGTTTTGGTACTTTGTACAAGAAAGTTGTAGCTTACAATTGAAATATGTGTTTGTGCAAATCTTGATCAGCCCATTACGTAGCAAAAATAAGTTACAGGCAAGGAATTAAGAAGAAATACCAGACTGAGCCATGCTCAGACACTTTAAAAAAAGATGTCCAACACTATCTAAAGGTACAATTTGTTCAGGCTAAGCGTTTCAGTCCATGGGTAAGAGTCAAATGGCCTGTAAGAACATCTAGCCCCTGACAAGAGTAGGTGTGTGCACACTGCCTGCGCCATGCTGCTGACACCAGAAATCTCACAATGGTCCAACACTTGTAACCAATGCTGGTATCAGCCAAGCATTTGCAAGTAAAGGAAGGATTCCCTTCAAAATTTCTTCTAAAGCCTCAAGGTCAGATTAATGTATTTATAACCACCTAATCACTGTGTAGTTGCTGTCATATGGTATCAGATACAGGAGTTCATGAGCTGGTCTCTTTCTGGTCGGCACACTGTTGATCACCATCTTTCACTACATCAAACTGCTTTTGTTTTTCTTGTATCTCAGTTGCAATGATTTTTATTTTAAAGCCTGCGGATTCATTCCTACTAGACAACTTCCACTTCCCACCACAGTCAGCAGCAGAATTTCTAATGAAGACAGAATAAAGCGTTTTCTTATTTTCAGAGTCATACATTTAATCTCTGAACAGCAACCCCCTGTTGTTCTTAGTGGTTTGTTTCTGAAACTGCTTGCTTAAGGATAGGTAATTTTATCATGCTTTATATTCAATGCAAGGTCTAGTTCTGCTTGACTTTTGTTCAGTTCACCTATTTCTATGCTTTTTTATATCTTTTGCATAGATTCCTTTACCCGTCAGCCTTTTCTGCAATCTTTTTTCATTCTGCTTATTTATTTTTAATTATGTGGCTATTTATCCAGTCAGATTCTTTCCACAATATTTCCTCCTTTGTTCTGGATATTAATTCCAGATAGTTTTCCAATTTTTAAGAAAGAAAGTTCCATACCTCTTCCACATTTGAGTTACTGCACTTCCTTGGTAGACAGATCTCATCATTCACAGCTGTACAGTATCAAGTTTTGGAATCGTCAGTTACATAAATAATTTTCTTGATTCTTGTAATTTAATTTTATTTGAATCACACATTCATCAATCAGCTTATCTAGAATATCTCCATAACTTAAATGAAACCTTAAAGTTGCCCTTTTATTGATGAAGTGAAAAAACTGTCAGCTACTAACAGCAGAAATAACAAGTATTATTAGCATTTTTTCTCCAAGCTATACTGAAGAAGTTAAGTACTTCCATATGTGGGGCTGCCCATCCATATGGTCACAACTCCTGATAGTACTTAAAAGCTTTAACAACGCACAAAATGTTCAAACACAAAATGCTTTAAAAAGACCCCTTTCAGCAACCAAATCCAACACTAAAATATCCTACAGACTCACAAAGTTAATTGAATTTTCCTATTGTTCCCTCATTTTGAAGCACTATTTACTTCAAAAAAGACAGCTACTCTATCACCACTTTTTTCTTTAATCTCTCATAAATTCATGTGCAGTTCTATCTTTTTTGATTACCACACCCCATTCCAGACCTGTTTTTCCATTACATTCTTGAAATCCTTCTAACATCCCACATTTTGCTGTTCCAGTTCATTATATTTGCATACAAAGATTTTAATTACTTTTCCCTGACCACCAACTTTTACCCAGATTAAACAAAATCCTTTTGCTAATTATATCACCTAATTAGAATGCTTAAGAACTGTTCTGGCCTGTTGTTCTTCCCTCCAGCAGGGCCTGCTGCACTTCCCTTGCCAAACATTTGACCATTTCCTCCTGTCCGTACAACTGGCCACCCCTGCCCAGCACAGAGAAGAGGCAGGTATTGGTGGCACAATGTGTCTCTCTCAGGGGTGCATCCATCAATGCAGGTCTGACAGAACAAGCCCCAACAAGGAACCCATCCCTCACTGCAGAAGCTGGACCTGATTGCGCTACCTAAATGTTATGTAGATTATTATTTTCTCTTCTTGCTGCCCATCTTTCTGCTCACTGTTTACTCCATGCTGGAAGACAGTTAAACGTGCTTTTTCCGTTTATAGGAGATATGCTGTGTAGTCCAAAAATCTCTCAGCCTTACCTCTCACTTCTTAGTTTCAGATTCATTTTACCAGTTATGCCCATCTCAGTCCCCAGAGACAGATTACCAATGTTACTTCCTTATTTTCAGCTTCCTCACTATGCAGCAGTACATGTCATGATTTACCTTTTGATCAGTTGGGAGATAATTTGAAGCCATTCCACTCTGCATTTTGGTTACCTAAAAATGGACTGATTCATTTGTAAATAGGCATAATTTTGTTTTAAAGCCATTAGCATTTCAGGCCTTACTTTTACTGGAGACTCATTCCTTCAGCTTCTGTGCTCATCTGTACATTACTTGCTATTTTGCACTATAAAAATAATAATGAGAAAAAATGCTTTATTAACTAGATTGTATTTCTAAATACATTGCATAACCAGAGGATTAGTTCAAATGCATCAATGGAGCCTGCCCATCTAAGAGGCAGTCTAAGAGATGCTAGAATGGTTAAACTAGAGTCTCCTCTTAAGCAAACCCAAAGATTGCTCACAGAGATCTTGTATATGGAAAGCGAACCCTTTCCACCAGTTGTTTTCTGTGCACTGGTGTTTTCCTCACATGTATCACATGAGAAGAAGAAAGGTCACCGATACAAAATTCTAGCCAGTTTCATTAGTTTCATAAGTTTAGAGATGTGAGCCATTTGGTAGTATAAATCATTAGGTCAATTTAAAGAGAAATTCTTACAGAATATCAAATGAACTACTGCAGCATACATGGCCACAGGCTAAAAACTGCAATATAGTATACAGTCATTTCCTGTCTTAAGTGATATGACACTGAAAAAAACATATAATTCTGTTAAGGCTTCAGAAGTTCAGTAAAGCCAAAAATAGCATGCAGCTTTGCTTCATAGATAAGGAAAGCAGTTATACACTTAAAGTAGAAGGAACTGACCTCTCTGATTTCCAAACTTTTCCACAGTATGGAACAGGTTAAGTGTAAATACTGTACTACACAGCTCTGAAGTTCTCCTGTATTCCTTCAATTTTCTTAAATCTATAGCATCCTTCTAGCAGCATTTTATCAGAAAGATGAATAAATTAGAGAAATTTCATTTATTTGAGCTTTCACCTAGCACGATAGGGATTTAACGCCTAGGCGCTGGGGAAGTACACCTACACTTCCCCGCAGCTTCATCTTGCCTAACAACTTTTCTCTTTCTTGCAGTAGAAAACATGTGCCAGCACTGTCTAACAAGAGAGCTCCCTGTAACCCACCAGAACACAGTATTTCAATGCCACGGTGCATCCACAAACCTCATTTTGAACAAAAGTTCTCTTGTAAATCTATTGGGTCAACGTCTTAAGTGCTCTGCTATCACATCATCCCTAAATGCAAAACGAGCTGAATAAAACAGGGACCTAATTAGTGCCTTTGTTTCCCCTCTAAGATACAGACCGATCTGGTCGTTCTCATTTTCTTACAGCCCAAACTAAAACTACTAATAGTTATTAAATAAGAAAAAAATGCAGGAAGCATGTGACTGCTTGTGCCATGGCTGTAAATCACATCTGTTGGTATACTGCCTTCCCAGTCTGATCTAGAGCTCTTGCAGGTGCAGTCTGACTATCTTGTCCAAATACGATTTGGCATAAAGTCTTGAAATTTAAATTGTTTCCTCTGCTACTCTTTTTACAGAATTTGGCAACAGTTCTTCTCAGTACTCAGAGACAAATACATCTCAATTTCGAAGACAAAGAGTCTCCAAAATTGTACACAGTGCAAACATCAATACATGCTAAAAGAAAATAAAATGAAAAAATATTTCTTTGAGCTACAAAACTAATGAAGTCTATTGCCTGTGTACTTGTGCCACACCTCGCTCACACATTCACTGGATAGCATTCCCACCAGATGCCCACCTTAGCTAACCCTAAGCAGTACATATGCAGTGGTGAGAGAACAGGCAGTAGCTGCTTTGTTGTATTTCATCTGTTCTGAGCACAGGAAAACAAATACTCTTTGGCACACTACTGTCCCACTAGAAGCATATTTTTTCAGCATAAAGATACTTTTGGGGGGCTAAATATAAAATAAGGGGATAATAGGAGAACAGCTGTCTACCACACTATCAGCTTCATATGCATGCCATCAGGAAAATTTTGAGGTTTCCCAAGAAGTTTTGCCTAAATAAGGGGTAAGAGACCAAGCCAAAATGTTAAAAAAAAAAAATTCTTTCACCTATATCTCAGCTCTTTTTTGGGTTTAGGCATTTCTTTCAGCAGTGTTGAAACTGTTTTGAGCTATTTAGTAACTTTACAGCAAATATTGCAAGGAGAAAAAGAATCTTCTGTGGGACGAATTGCCAAGTTTTCACACAAAGAATTTTCCACATATTAATAATTAAGGAAACTATCCTAAAATGTTGTAAACACAGCTGTTGCCATTCTAGGATTGGTGTCTTCTACACTGGGCAAGCTCAGTGCTCAACAAATACCCTAATATTACTCCTTTGTATTTTTCCCTTGTTCATAAGCCTGCTTCCCTGACTAATCATATTGCCTGATAACACACACAGTTCTTTTGGTCACTTCCAAGTCTCACCAGTTGCCAGATTTTTAAAACAACCTCCACTATTAATTGGCATGCATCATTTCTTTGCAAGGGCTTAACAGATCTTCATAAACTGAGAGCAGCTGTTGCCTGGTAGGTTGTGGAAAAAACGTCAGTGAAAATGGCAATCAAGGTATCCATGAAGTACCTTCAGAATTTACACCTGAAGGCACTGCACTTACCCTGTCAGGCTGTGTGGACTTCCTTCCAACTCCAGCAGACTGTAATTGTTTACCTAACCTGGATATTGATTGTAGTTAGACTGCTGGCTTGCTTCCTTTGGCTGCAATTCTCACTTTGGCAGTCCACACACATCACTTAAAATTCCTCTCTGCAGCCGTGTTCACATTCTTTCCTCTGGGTCACAGTCTACTATCCGTGACCGTACGTTTACTTCTGCATTATGACAATGGCTTTGGGTTCTTTTGTACAGTTTCTGATCTCTGAAAGAAAAAAAGGGGGGGGGGGCAGTTTTTTGTAAGAATGACCTTGAACTACTATCCTTTACAATTAGTGTCATATAGTTTTATAGAAGAGAATAGCTCAGAGACACAAAAAAGATGTGAGAGATTCTGTGGCAGTGTAGCTGTAGAATGAATTTTCCATGTGGTTTATGAATGACTATATATATATATATATATGCATAGCATTTTCCATCAATAAGTATTTAAATATTAATTAGGTGTCACGTAGATCCCAATTTTATGTCAACAGTTCAAGTGTGAATTTGAGGACTGAAAAACCCTTTCATATAAAAACTTTCTTAATAGTCATCCTGGTAGTAATAAACTAAGGCAGGAGTTTCAGTCTAAAGAAAATTAAACCTACAAAAATATCATGAATATGGACGATTAATTCAACCACAATGTGCCTACTGGACTGGTTTAAGTAGGCTCACCTACCTGCCAGGTCCCTTTGGTAAAGTTTTCTTTAGGGTAGAGAAAGCCAATGTGAACAATAAAATATTGCTAAAACCTTATAAGGCAATTTTTTAAAGACTAATAATCCTTGAAACAATGGCAAGCTTTGTGCCTAAAAGGTCAAACAACGATCACAGGTTTGCATGGTATTTTCAGAGCCTGTGGATTATACTGCAACAGCTGAAATACAGAATTCTTCAATTTTAATGGACTATAAACAGACATCTGTAAATGAGTAACAATTGTATCAGTCACTGTCATTTCTTTTCAGTTGTTTAACAAACAGGACTACATCTGGTCATCAATAAACAGGTTAACTGAGGTCCAGTGTTAACCTGTTTCCTTTTAGCTAAAATTCAGAGTTCCCAAACCAGGCATCAGGAAAATTAAAAATATAAAGAACTCAGATTCACATATCAAATTAATTCCATAAGACTTTAAAGATATGTTAAATATTGATATATACATTACATACTTTTGGACTAGGAGATACTCTAATATTTCATGCCATGAAGTAGACTGCTAAATATACTACTCATCAAAAAGGACAAGAACAGCAGCTATTATTTAGAAACATGAAACCATTCCTTCTGCAGACAAGACAACGCTAGAATAGAACAGATGGACCCTATCTAACAACAGTGTAAAGTATTTTAAAAAAAAAAAAAAAAATCAATGCTTTCATATCCAGTGAAGCTTGGCAACTGTTTTTAGATCTTGTAAAAATTATGAAACCAAATAATGCTTCACCTAGAATATTTTCATGTCTAAAATTTGGTAGTCACATAACTTTAAAGGATAGCAAGTCTCCAGATATTGATTGGGGCTTTGTATATCTACAATGTCATAAAAATGATCTGCAGCTATAAAAAAAGATAACATGATTATGAGTACACTACACTGTAATTTCCTTTGGGCAGTCAGAAAGCAGAGTGTCTGATAGTCTGTGAAAAAAATAAGCGTGTAGGATATCCACTGTCTGACAGATAAACCATTTTACAATATTCCAGTTAAAGCACCTTCCAAAATTAAACTAATAACGACAAAAATAACAGAAGAGCTTAACAGTTCCCTTTCAACCAAAACACAACGGGCAGCTGAAAAGCTAAGCAGCTCACAACTTACCTGAAAGCTTTAATGCTCCAACTCCTTTGCCCATTCAGGCCTGGAACGCAAAGAGTTAACCTTACTTTGAGCCATTATATGGCGCTTAATATAAAGCTTGCTCTAATAACTGGTATAATATGAAGGTTAGCCCTTAATTCACCATCAAAATATCTTCTGGGTGTAAACATAATGACTTCTTACACACTACACAACCCTGACAAGAAAGCTACTTGACAACGCATTTCAGACCTAGAAGAATGTTCTCATTTGCGCTAAGGTGCTGAATGTCAGAAGATTTACTAATATGCTTATTATTTGCACTGCAGTAGTGGAAGGGAGTAAAACATCATAAGCCCTCCATGCCCTGCTGCTGCCTGGCTAGGGAACCAATGAAATAAAACCAGATTTAATCCTGTCCATAACGCTGTGCAGTTGGTGAAACTCGACAAGTCAACATTAAGTATTCAAAGTGGTATTGTGGCCTAAAGGGATCACATGGAGCCTGCACGTGAGAGAGAGGGAATAGCTTGGTTCTGCTTCGGTGTTTGTAAATTTAATTTGTTCAAGCAAAAGCAACTCTGGAAGGGATTACTAGCTAGGATCAACACTCTTACCAAAGAAAAAGGGAAAATTCAAGCAGGAATAATATTGACATTTTTGTAATAGCTTTTTCAGCTTAAGTGAATAAATAAAAGTTGCAGGCGATTGCAGCTCAGCCCTGGCACGTGCAGATACTCTACTCCGTGCTCCTGAGTATCAGGGCCTGGAAAGGCTGAGTATTTCATGGAGATTTTATAGGTATTTAGAAAACAGCACACTTTACAAAATGTTAAAATTTATTTAGCAAAACGTTGTTGAGTATCGTCTCAGTCCAACAGCTATTTCTTTAAGCAAGTGGGCAATAATATTCATGGCATAACAACATCTGATATGCTAGCCCTTAATTATTGCCAAGAGCTAATTCCACAGGTTCAGGCAAGGGCATCTGTGGTTAAACATGTAAATTCCAGGTGCTCAGGAAACACGGAGCCTGTTGGCATACGTGTACACACACACACACACACACATTGAAATGAGGAATGTGAGATCTACAGCAATGCACTTTTGAAACACCAACACAAAAGAAACCCCTGAATGCCCCCTGGTAAGCGTAACTCTGCATTCATGCTTCCAACAGTAAGTCTGAATAGCGCTATTATTCAACTGTTTAAAGTGTCTCTGGTTCTACAGCAGAAAATGAGCAACAAATTCTTCTGTCTTTAAAAAGCTCTTTTTGCTAAATACTGCAGGGGAGGAGGTGCTGCCAGTCCCACTGGGAGGGAAGGTGCCCTGAAGTTACACTAACTCCCTGCCAATGTTAGGGACAACTGGAGTAGACGGTGGGGAAGGCAGGTGAAATTAATGCCAGAATGGTCTCCTATTTTATTTTTGCATGGGTCCTTGTGACGTTAAAAATCCAAATAACAGTTAAATATGATGCACATTTTCCTGGAGTGAAGGACAATGATTACCTTTTCCTCACAGATAGGCACTCAACTATAAAGCACAAAAAGATAAGTACTGCCAGTGAGGAAACTAAAAATATGTCTTGTTAAGCTTGATTAATGAGCTAATAAAAAGCTATAATAAGAAAAAATCCAATTAAAGCATCTTGTGAGATTTTGCTCAAACAGAAATAAAGAACCCAAGAGAATGGTAAAACGTTGAAAAATTAGTATGATCCAGATGACAGCTTCAGTATTCAAGCCTACAGTACATCAGTTTTATACTTTCTTTGACTGTCTGTCCCTTATTTATCATCTCTGATGTGTGATGTTGAGGATCAGAATTCCAGATGAGCTTTCATTTTGTTATTGTCTCACAAGTGTAACACCTGAATTTAAATACAGACATTAAAAAAATCAAGCATTATATGGGTTGTAGGCACTTATTCAGAAAGTCCGTAAGCCTCTGGCAAAACACATGGCACCTACAGTGAAAAAAAGGCAAAATCAGAGGAAACAAAACTCATCCATCACCTGTATAAAGTCAGGAAACGAACTATCTACACTTCTTTTACCACTGATGTAGAAAAGACAGAGTAGAAAGAGTAGAAAATTTGTATTCTGATATTCATTTTTCATCGTGATCTGGCACCCAAGGGTAACCAGACAATACAGGAGCAGTGAGGACACTGGAAAAGAGCTGTGAAAGATGCAGAGATGAAAAGGAGCTGTGAAAGATGCAGAGATGAGAAGAGCTATAGATTTGGTGCTGGATGAGAAGCACCTGCACCACAAGGAACCCCAGCCTGCACCCTGCAGAGCTGGAGGTGATAATCACCTGGCAGAGGACTGGTGGCAGCCTGAGAGGACGGGAACTGCAGAGAAACCTGAGGTTCCTCAGACGCACTGAGCTGGGGTGCAGCAAACAGCAGCAGGGCAGGGATGGTCAGAACGCAAAGAAGCCCGAGGATCTCGTATCAGGGCCATTCGTCAATTTCAAACCGCAGAAAGTGCCTGTTTCAACTTACTGAAACACCCCCTGCCATCAGCGACTACCTGAGTACCCAGGAGAGGCGCAACCCTTCTCCCTCTGGTGGCAGAGAGCAGCAAACCTTTGTTTGTGAGCCAAAACGTGTCCGATCACTTCTGTGTGGAGGTCTACCATGCCCCAAACCACAGTTCCTGACAAATTTTAGGTTGTTTTTTGCCTTTTAAAAAAAAAAAAAAGAAAAGAAAAGAACATGAATACATCCTGATATACATGCTTTAATTACAAACACATATTCTTTTTTTTTTTTTTTTTTACACTATTCAGTGAATATTTAGTGTTTATATCTTTTTATCAAATTGAAGCTCAAGACTTCAGTGAAAAGCATGAAATACCAAATGAATTTGCTCATCAACTGCCAGGAGCACTGCATGAATGAACGCTTTCCAAAACAGCATCATTTGATGGCAGGGTTTGCCTTTTTAATCTGACAGCAAGGGAACCACAGTGAACGAGTATCTTGCATCTGACTGTCTAAGTACCCACACAGACTCCTGAAGTCTACATTACAACAAAGCCTCCCATCCACTTCAGATGTTGCAGATGGAGCCTGTGAAGACCCACCTTGTTCCTCACTGTGCAAGCATGGGCCTCAGTGCAGTGGCCAGCACGGCAGAAGAGCTCCTGTGGTCAGCACAGAAGTGGGTTTCCCAAGGTATCGCTGATGGCCACTGCGGGTTAGTCCCAACTTTCACCTCTCTCAACCTGCATGCTCACCTACTACACATCCACAGCTCCTGCAACTCGTAGCACCACTCACACTTCCTATTTAACACAGGCAACTTCAAGGTCACCCAATTCTGATGTTTCTCCTTTCTGCAGCTTCACTACTTCTCATGTTCGGTGTCCCTCTCCCTGCACCATTTCAAACATAATGCGGTGCCAATTTATTCTCACACTCAAATCTCCAACCCCAAATTCATCTCTGGCTTCGGCCTGAGAAAATGCACCAGGCCCTCCGATGGAGGAAGCG
>NW_008621031.1:995-3382 GCF_000691845.1 Merops nubicus | reverse complement strand
TCTTCAAGGAAGGTGAGACAACCCCCCCTGCCCCTGGAGACTCCCCCCAGACCTCCCCCAGCCAGCCACAGGCCTTCCTCCTGCCTCCTCCTCTCCCTCTCTCTGCAGTGGATGGCAAATCCAGGGACTCAGTCCGAGCCTTCACCCGCATGTTCATCGCCGTGCCGGCCGGCAACACAGGGTGAGCCCCAGAGCTGCCTCCGAGCCCAAAAGCTCCCAAAATTGCCCCTTTCTGAGCCAAAAACCTCCATAAATTGCCTTTTCTGAGGCAAAAACATCCATAAATTGCCCTTTCTGAGCCCAAAACCTCCATAAATTGCCTTCTTCGTGGCCAAACAGCCCCCAAAAATCACTATTTCTCAGCACAAAAGCTCCTTAAATTGCCCTTTTAGAGCCAAACAGCTCCCAAAATCACTAATTTTGAGCCCAAAAGTTCCTAAAGTGCCCTTTCTGAGCCCAAAACCTCCATAAATTGCCTTTTCTGAGGCAAACAGCCTCCAAAATCACTGTTTCTGAGCCCAAAAGCTCCCAAAACTGCCCTTTCTGAGCCCAAAAGCTCCTGGAATTGCCCCTTTCTGAGCTAAACAACTCCCAAAATTGCCCTTTCTGAGCCAAAAACCTCCATAAATTGCCTTTCTGGGCCAAACAGCCCCCAAAAATCACTATTTCTCAGCACAAAAGCTCCTTAAATTGCCCTTTCTGAGCCAAACAGCTCCCAAAATCACTAATTTTGAGCCCAAAAACTTCTTAAATTGGTAGTTCTGAGCCAAATAGCTCCATAAATTGCCCTTTCTGAGCCAAAAACCTCCATAAATTGCCTTTCTGGGCCAAACAGCCCCCAAAAATCACTATTTCTCAGCACAAAAGCTCCTTAAATTGCCCTTTCTGAGCCAAACAGCTCCCAAAATCACTAATTTTGAGCCCAAAAACTTCTTAAATTGGTAGTTCTGAGCCAAATAGCTCCATAAATTGCCCTTTCTGAGCCAAACTGCTCCTAAAATCACTCTTTTTGAGCCCAAAAGGTCCTGAAATTACCCTTTCTGAGCCCAAAACCTCCATAAATTGCCCTTTCTGAGCCAAACAGCTCCCAAAATCACTAATTTTGAGCCCAAAAACTTCTTAAATTGGTAGTTCTGAGCCAAATAGCTCCATAAATTGCCCTTTCTGAGCCAGACAACTCCCAAAATTGCCTTTTCTGAGTCAAACCGCTCCTAAAATCACTCTTTTTGAGCCCAAAAGGTCCTGAAATTACCCTTTCTGAGCCCAAAACCTCCATAAATTGCCCTTTCTGAGACAAACAGCTCCCAAAATCACTCTTTTTGAGCCCAAAAGTTCTTAAATTGCCCTTTCTGAGCCCGAAAGCTCCTGGAATTGCCCCTTCTGAGCCAAACAACTCCCAGTATCACTATTTTTGAGCCCAAAAGCTCCTGTAGTTGCCCTCTCTGAGCCAAATAACTCCCAAAATAACTATTTTTGAGCCCAAATTCTCCTGAAATTGCCCTTTCTGATCCCAAAAGCTCCTGGAGTTGCCCTTTCTGAGCCAAACAGCTCCTAAAATCACTCTTTTAGAGCCCAAAAGCTCCTGGAATTGCCCCTTCCGAGCCAAACAACTCCCAAAATCACTATTTTTTTCAGCCCAAAAGCTCCCTAAATGGGCGTTTCTGAGGCAAAAACCTCTCACGTTGCCCTTTCTGATCCCCAAAACCTCAAACTCACATTCCTTAGGCCTAAAGCTGCCTAAATTCCCCTTCCTCAGCCCAAAATCTGCCCGCCTCCCCATTTCAAAGCCCGAAACCACTCAGAATTGCTCCTTTTGGGCTGAAAAGAGCATTTCTAAGCCCTGAGACCTCCAAAATGAGGCGCTGAGGGGAAGCCTGGAGCCCAAGAGACTCCTCGAGGGTGACCCCAACCTCCACCCAGGAGCCTCCATGGAGGAACCTCCATCTTGAGGACACCCCTGAGGGGTTCACGGGGTCTGGGTGGGCTCAGAGGGGTCTGGGTGGGCTCAGGGGGGGTCTGGGTGGGCTCAAAGGTCTCACAACCCCCCTAAATGACCCTCCCCACCCCTTCCACCTCCCAGGCTCTGCATCGTCAACGACGAGCTCTTCGTCCGCAACGCCACCACGGAGGAGATGCGCAAGGCCTTCGTCATGCCAGCCCCCACCCCCTCCTCCAGCCCCGTGCCCACCCTCTCGGCCGAGCAGCAGGAGATGTTGGCTGCTTTTTCCATGCAGTCGGGCATGAACCTCGAGTGGTCCCAAAAGTGAGTCCTTGGAGAAGACCCCCGAGCCCAAAAGAGCCTTCAAATGGTTGTTTCGGAGGCCTCGAGAGCCTTGAGGGGCTGGGTTGCAGCCTTGAGTGGGATGAATCTGGGGGGTTTGAGCAGC
>NW_008621031.1:0-879 GCF_000691845.1 Merops nubicus | reverse complement strand
TTTGAGCTCCAAAACTCCCTAAGCTGTTCCCTCTGAGCCCCAAGGGTCCTTAAATGGGTGTTTCTGAGCCCCAAAACTCCCTAAATAGCTCTGTCTGAGCCCCAAGGCTCCTTAAAATGGGTGTTTCTGAGCCTGAAGCTCCTTAAATGGTTGGTTTTGAGCCTTGAATTGACTAAATCTGGGTTTTTTTAGCCCCAAAACTCCCTAAATCGCTCCGTCTGAGCTCCAAGGCTCCTTCAAATGGGGGTTTCGGAGGCCTCGAGAGCCTTGAGGGGCTGGTTTGCAGCCTTGAGGGGGATGAATCTGGGGGGTTTGAGCTCCAAAACTCCCTAAGCTGTTCCCTCTGAGCCCCAAGGGTCCTTAAACGGGTGTTTCTGAGCCCCAAAACTCCCTAAATTGTTCCCTCTGAGCCCCAAGGCTCCTTAAAACGGGTGTCTCTGAGCCCAGAAGCGCCTCACGTTGCTGGTTTTGAGCCCCAAAATTCTTAAATCGATGTTACTGAGCCCAAAAAGCTCCTTAAAGTATCAGTTTGAGCCCCGGGTTCTGTCATCAGCATTTCTGAGCCCCAGAGCTGCCCAAATCACTCTCTGTGAGACCCTGAATTGCCCTAAATCCATCCTTCTGAGCCCAGAAACTCCTCAGATTGCTGCTTGGGAGCCCAAAAGCTCCCTCCGTGGATATTTCTCACCCCAGAAATCCCCAAAATCGCTGAGTTTAGCCCCAAAACTCCCCCCGTGGGTTGTTTCTCCCCCTCTCCAGGTGTCTGCAGGACAACGACTGGGACTACGCCCGGGCCGGGCACGTTTTCACCCAGCTCAAGGTGGGGTTTTTGGGGGGAATTGGTTTCAATTTGGGTTTTTCTGAAGCTGGGAGGGGGGG
>NW_008621030.1:73966-75060 GCF_000691845.1 Merops nubicus | reverse complement strand
GCCGGTGTTGGAGAGGTGCATAAAAAAAGAGGAGTCCGAAGCAGGGAGCGAGGCAGAGCGAGCGGGCTCCTCGGAAAGGTCGGGTTCAAGCACTGCAACCCAGCGAGCCCCTCAAAAACGTGATTTCCATGTCTAGCAGAGAAGATGTTGTTCCCTTTTAACCCAAGAGCAACATTCTGCCTCATTCCCTTGGCCGAGCGGTCCGTCCTCCAGAGGGTTCCTTTGTCTCTCGTTTGCTATCTGCCGTGGAGGACGAGCATCCCGTTTTTTTTTTCCTTTTTTTTTTCCCCCCTTTTAAAGCAACAGCTCCCAGGTTTTCACAGGGCTGGTTCCCACTGCTGACCTCCCTCCTGCTCGGTGAGAAGCAGCAGAGCAGCCCCAAGTTCTGCAAGGGAACCAGCATACAGAGGACAGACCCTCATCAGAAAGGGTGGTGACAAACGGCCCCGATGTTGCTAATGAAATGGTTTTTTTCCTTTTTTTTTTCCCCCCTTTTAAAGCAACAGCTCCCAGGTTTTCACAGGGCTGGTTCCCACTGCTGACCTCCCTCCTGCTCGGTGAGAAGCAGCAGAGCAGCCCCAAGTTCTGCAAGGGAACCAGCATACAGAGGACAGACCCTCATCAGAAAGGGTGGTGACAAACGGCCCCGATGTTGCTAATGAAATGGTGACTGCCAAAGTCAGCGTGCCCACGGGACGGAGCTGCCTTTGGACCCCCAGCACATCCCACTGCCTCCCTCCACAGCCTGCCCGGCAGCGTGGGCTCTACGGGGCAGCAGCCACGGTCACCAGCCTTGGGACACCTGCCATGCTGCCAACTACCACCGTTTCATGGCTCCCATCCTGAAGGTCCCCAGCTCCTAAAAAAACCTGAAGGAAAACTGAGGTTCTTCCTGAATTCCATTGGCTGTCAGGGGTGTAAAATAAAGGCTGCAAATGAGACCAAATGATCATACCAAATGGCAAAAAAAAGGAGTCACAGAATGGTTTGGGTTGGAAGGGACCCTTCAAAGGTCATCTAGTCAAACCCCCCTGCAGGGAGCAGGGACATCTGCAGCTAGAGCAGGCTGCTCAGAGCCCCAGCCAACCTCACTT
>NW_008621030.1:63536-73935 GCF_000691845.1 Merops nubicus | reverse complement strand
GGGGTGCAGGGGTGGGCCAGCGACCACCTCTCTGGGCAGCCTGGGCCAGGGGCTCAACACCCTCAGCATCAAAAATTTCTTCCTTCTGTCTAGTTTAAATCTCCCACTTTTAGTTTAAAACCATCCCCCCTTGTCCTGTCCTAACAGGCCCTACTCCAAAGTCTGTCCCTAGCTTTGTGACAGACACCCTTTAAGTCCTGAAAGGCTACAAGAAGGTCTCCCTGGAGCCTGAACAACCCCAACTCTCTCCTGCTGGCCTCCTAGAAGAGGGGTTCTACACTTGGGCCATTTCTGGGGCCTCCTCTGGCCCTGCTCCAGCAGGTTCATGTCCTTTTGTAGTAAGGACCCCAGAGCTGTATATGGCACTCCAGGTGAGGTGTCACCAGAGCGTAGCAGAGCAGCAGAATCCCCTCCCCCCCAACCCGCTGGCCACAAAGACTCCAAAAGACTCCAACCCTTGCAGAGGATGGCTGGTTCCATCAGACTGACTTGCTGCCTCCATGCACAGCAGCAGCTTTGCCTCCCTGCCATGGCAGAGCAGATACCAGTAAGGTCAGAGAGCCCTGTGGTGGGAAAGCAGCTGCTATGGAGCAGCATCTCCACCATGACACTGCTGTCACACTGATGCTCCCTCCCTGCTCTGCAGACACTCATCTCCCACTCTGCTGTCTCTAGTTTCTAGTTGCTTCTAGTCTGGACCAACACACACTCCGCTTCCAGTATGACTCTGTAAATGATTTCAAGCAAAAGCCCAACAGGTACAGAAATGCTCAGAGCTGAAGGACACAGTTAAAGTGCTTTAAACCAAATACCTTTCCTCAAGTCGTTCACTTTGAGAGTTTCTGCTCCAAGCTCACCTCTCACTTGCCTTTGCATGGAAAGAACACAACAGCCAAGACCATGGGGAACTGAGTCTACACCAGCAACTCTGTACGCACTCAGGGAGACAGAAAAAGCTAAAACAGTTTAAAAGGACAGTTCTCCACAAAAGCAGTAGGACTACAGAGTGTAATAAAAAGTTGCAGTTTCATTTTATATTGGCCATCCTTACACTGGAGCTTTTGTGGGACTTGTTTGTCTTAGCAGGGGCAGGCAGCGTTACAGAAGGGCAGTTTCTGGTAATTTGGGTCATCTTAGACGTTCAACTTGTGCATATCCACACAAGAAGCAGGGTTCTCAGGCTTGGACACTTTCCTGAGAAAGGCACATCTTAGGCTCTACAAGAGTCATACAAAAAAATCTTGATTAAGCATTTAAAGTTTAACACTATCACTCAGTTTAATTGGACTTGTGGCTTCAGTGGAAGAATATCAGTTCTAAGTTCTCTGCAGCTTTGCAGAACTCTCGCCTATCAAGTAGGTGTGAGAAGGACTTGGTGAAATGCAGCCTGAGATTAAAAAATCCTGTGCTAGAGATCTGTATGGATCAGAACCATGGGGAAATCACAGTACACAGGAGCAATTATTCTGCTACCATGACCCCAAAATCAAGGTGCAGACAGGCCAAATATGACCCATGGTCACACACACAAACCTGCAGCAGCATGTGTGAACACACAAGGTTCCTAAGGTCTGCTAGCAATACCCCAATCCCTGGACCATCTCCCCTCGCTCCATTACGTTACTATGCCAGGGTGAATGTGAAATATTAAAGCCAGAGATGCAACAAATCACTGAACACTTTTAAAATGTGCATTCAGATTTTTCAGACTGCTCCAAACCACCACCTAAAATGACAAGTTGAACTTGTATTTACTTCTTACACAGGAAAATTAATTTGTGGGTTGACTTCTGTTATCTACAAAGTGGATTCTTAGAGGGCAGACTGTCACCCTGGTCTTGTTTTATTAGACTTCTAGTTACTTCAGTGCAAAAAGCAGCTCAGAGCAGAACCTAACTGCCCTTCAGGAATGTGAATTAACTGCATTCTCCATTTCAGTTTGAGCTGGGTAAGGAATGAGAAAATTCCTTTGCAACTGAGCAATCGAAAGGACCAATTTCAAGTGGACAGGAGTCAGAGGTTGTCCTCTGCACCCCTTAATCTGGGATCTGAGGCTTCTAACTCTTAACAAGTTACACTGCCACAGAGACTGCTACTAAAGAGACCTGTAAGATAAACCTAAGAGTAGCACTATCTCCACCAGCCTTCCTCAGACAACGTGACTGATGGCTACTACAAAAAACATCTACCTACAAACCCGGAAAACAGACTTCTGCTCTTTTTACTTTATTTTCTTCTCTTCTTCCAAAAGCTTGCTAAGAGACACTGCAATCATATCTTCTCCCAGATGCTGGCACAAGTCAAGAAGTTGTTTCAAATGTTCAGCTCTGGATTTGTGAGAAACAAAGATCCAAAACAGGCACTTCAGTTCAAGTAACTCAGTAAAATCTGAGCAAAAGCACCCCAGAAGCTCATCACATTTGGGTCAGGGTACTGCTCAGCCCTAAATCTGCAGTTCAGACATTGAATTTGAAGTCATGTGTCTTCCATGTACATCTCACTTTCCATCTGTTTTTTTTTATGTTTACTGCAATATTTGCCTTACAACTTCAGGCATGCTCAGATCACAACTGGCCCTAAACCATTAAAATCCCTCCATTTAGGGTCAACAATCTAGAATCTGCAGCTTCCTACTAAAGAAATTGCTTGTTCTTCTGTGTTATCTGCTACATAAAGCTCTTGGGCTGATCACAATAAATGGGGATACCTGGCTGGATGTCAGCTTTGACATTGCTTATATTTGCCAGGACAAAAACTCTCAAACAATCCTATAGTGTTATCTGATCAGAGAGCTGGTGGACCTTCCAGTTACTTAAGAGATGCTGAAGAGAAAATGCCTTAAAAACAATGAAAAAATCAAAAGGCAGGACTCTTCCATATATGAGTTTCTGCTCCAACCATTGAGTCTTGGCCAAGGTCACCCTACAGAGCAAGAACCTGAATTTTGCTCTCTAGAGTCCCACAGCAGTTCTACCAAACACTCTATTTTCATCCTGCTCACTGAAAAAAGGCAGGCTTTTACCATCCCTGCCCCAACACCAACACAATATTGCAGGAATATCTGCTTAACATCATGGCCATGCATTTTTTACAGTGACACTAACAGTATGTTGCTAACAGTATCTTCATGATACTGTTCAAGATATCAAGTGAAGGAGTCTTGTTGGAATAATTACCCTGTTCAAATGATGGTTTTTTTGGCATTTTTTTAGAGAAAGAAGCAGCTTGTTCCAAGAAACACTAGGGGAAAAAAAAAAAAAAACCCAACCAAAACCAACCACATAAACACAGTGCTGCAACAAAACTTCCTGTGTGAATAAAATACCTGCTCAGAAGACAGCTGGAAGAAGAAAGCTATAGAAGCAAACAGAAAACAATTCAGTAGGTAGATAGGAGTTGATTTTTTTCCCCCCACAGAAAAAAAAGCCAAAAAAAATCAATGAGAATTCTGCCTCAGATTTTAATCACACCAAAACCAGGCGCAGACAGATCTATAAATTGCATTTGACATTTAGAGTTTACCCATATTGTCATATGGCTGAAGCAATCCTTGCACTGACAAGAGTCAAACACAAGAATTAACAAAAAACAACCAAGAAATGGAATTCCATCACCTTCTGATGATTTAGCAGCTGATTTAGAAACTAACACACCCAACTGCAAACTTGGATCATGCTGGACTAGCCTAAAAGCTGAAACATCTAAACTGTCAGCTCCAAAGGAACATTGATTTGCACACTGAAGGTTTTGTCACAGACAGCAAATAAAAAGTTTCAGATACATTATTTACACAGGAGGATTCACTAACTGAAGGACTGCCAGTCTCCCTCACACACAGGAAAGGCAATTTCTGAGCCACAGTTAGGGCTTTAATGGAACTGCAGCAAAAAAGCCTTCTAAGAATTTAAAGAGGAGGGAAAACAACTGCATGCCATCACTCATATCAGTACACTGCATTAAATACCTCAATAAACTAATAATAAACAGAGATATTTAAGTATCAAGAGTCTTTCAAGGAAAGGCTGCATGTCA
Source organism: Merops nubicus (assembly GCF_000691845.1). Taxonomy (NCBI): domain Eukaryota; kingdom Metazoa; phylum Chordata; class Aves; order Coraciiformes; family Meropidae; genus Merops; species Merops nubicus. The sequence continues at coordinate 69,903 of NW_008621030.1, read as the reverse complement.
CCAGCCTGCTTGACTTACTGTAGAAGGTACATGAGGGGTCGGCACTGCCAGACCACGCCAGCCAAAACTCTGTAAGTCATTGCCTAAATATCCTTTACATCTCATAAACCCAACATCTTTTCCAAGGATGAATCATAAACCCTAACATGGAGGAAAATGGCCTCAGCTGTAACTCACGTTGAGCTGCCATGCCCCCCACGGAAGCACGTTAATCACGGCAGCGACAAGGGACACGGACAGGTCCCTGGAATGGATCTGGGAAGCCACCCAGGTTGCAGGAGTTATTACACAAAGTATGTTCTGAATACAGACGCTGGGCAAGGATTTGTGGCATCAACTATTAACACCCTCTTTTCATGCCTTTGTTATAAACTAGATTTTAATTGGAAGGTTTCCCCGACGTTTTTATTGCCCAAGTCCCATCCTCATAAGCACTGACGATTTTAAGGTTGAAGTAACAGCAACAACTCTATATTGCAGCTGAGCAATTCCAAGTTGGCTTTTTGTTTAGATCAAAAGAGAACAACCTTTTTTACCATTATAAAAGTGCTATGGAAATAAAATGATACCATGTGGGAGCATTCTAAATCCTACCACATGGCACGCTCACTTAGGGCAACAAAATATTTCTGGGAAGGCACCTGGACACACACTGACATACACCAGCAGCTGAACAAAGCAGATGACAAACTACCTGCAACACATCAACTGATGCCTGTATCCTTTATGCAGCCAAAAACCTTCATCCTCATTTTAAGAGGAATTAACTCACACCTATCTGCTTTTAAAATCTGCTTTACGTGTCTTTGAAGCACAGAGTATTTGGAGTTTAACTCCCTGCCTCATTTTGTCTTTTTGGGGGGGAGCTCTCTCAGATACCATTTGGTTTTCATTACTGGTGTCATTTAGTCCATTCTCAACCTGTGCAGCTGAACCACTGCATGAGCTCCCAATAGATGGTGTGAATACATGAGAATGTGTATCCAGATGGTCCTCAGATGGAGCAACACAGTCAAGTTAACTCTCTTCAAGAGATATCAGAAGCCCAGAATTCTTACATTGATCACACTGTGACTCATATGGAGCAGGGCACCAACCTGAAACCTGCAAAGGGGCAAAGAGAAGTTCCTAGCAGGACAGCTCATCCATGCTGGACAGCTGAATTTCCTGTCAAGAATTTGCTGGTGATTCAGGTACCCTCCTGAGGAAGCAGTCTGTGACCCCAAGGATGGGCAGAGATCCCAGGAAGGGAGGATGCAGGCTTCCTGCCTGAGTACCAGACATTTTTGCATGTTTTTTTCCTTCCAAGAAATTAGGATAGAGCTATAAATGAAGTTATTTTAAAAGCTACATATTCAATTATAGCTTTGCATTATAATTATTATTTTTTTCCTGTCCAATGATTTTTCTTCCAACCTACATGTTCTACTCTGTTGATAGGTGGGAGTCACCTTTGTTGTAAGCACAAGTTTAGAAACGTGGAACTCTTCTGCTGCCCTAAAGCTTTTGTACTGTGGAGGGGGTGAGGCTGAGCCTGCTTTTCATGGAAGATTTACCTGGCTACCATGAACTGGTATAGCCAGTGAAAATTAACCAATTCACAAGCAGGTTGTTTCACTTACCCTGTGACCACAGAACACTTATGGAAGTCACAGCCAAATATAAGTTGTTCAAAAAAGTTGTTTATAAATGCTTTTACTACATGAGCCTGTTTCTTATGCTCTACCTCAGTGTAGTTGGTCACAGGACAGATGCTAGGAGAGATGGATGGGGATGCTCAGACTTCTCCCAGCTAGTGCTACAGAGGTGATGTAGTGAGAACCTGAGGTCTGCTCCTGATTTACACCAAGTAACCACCACTCCAGCCCAGCTCTGCCCATCGAGCAGCAGTCTCAGGTTCTGAGCAATACATCTTACACACAATCAGTGATTCTTTCATCCTGTGTCTTACAACTGCACGTGACATTCTGGGGCTGTGGTCCAAAGAAATCAAAAGGCCTCTGACACTTAGAGCTTTGAGCCTTAGAAGATATCATCACTCAGCAAATTTGCCATCTTGGTCACTTTACACAGCCTGGTAACACCCAGAGGTTGTTAATTAACACATTTGTGGAATACCATAATTTTACACAACACTTTGATTTGACCCATGTCTAAACAAGCTCATGTGTGACGCTATGCCCACATAATGGAGACTGCTGGCTAATTTTGTTCATCAGGGCTTTTTTTTTAGCTTTTACAAACTGATTAAATGCAAAACAAAAACTTAAATTAGACCTGAACCCCAGTTTCTTTCCACTGTGGTTGTGATTAGGCTCCAGAGTATCAAACTTAGCATTCCCCATGAACCAAACCAAGTTGTGAGGATCAACTTCATCACAGCTTACAGAAACACAGCTAAAGCAATCCCACAAACTTCAGTCTTTTCAGAATAAGCTTTACCTCGAAAACAGAGTGGGATTTCTGTGTATCTAAACCCCCTGAAGTGTCCTATTCCAATTTTAGTCTTTTCTTCACGTGTATTAATATATACATAATATATGCACAAAGCTGTTTTCATTTAAAATTTTGTTTCTGAAAGTAACAGAATAACTTTAAAAATGATGGGCTGAATTAAAACAATATACTTACAGCTTGGAATAGGTCCTGCTACACATAGTCTAAGTTCGTGTGACGTGTACATAAAGCAGAAGGTAAGATTTGCCAGCTGAGGAGGGACCTATTCCACTGCAAGAATCAGTAATCGCAGCCAACAATTATTTTGTAAAGACCACCAGTGCAGACCTAGGGTTTGCACTTCAGAAACTACCCTAAAATACCAGTGGTATCTAATCTACAAGTGATTTCTTTTACAGTATTTCAGTTACAAGTGTGCAAGAGACCCTGTTGGGGTTTTTTTTTTCCACACCAGATAAAGATTTCCACATGCTGCTGGCATTCTACTCAGCTGAATGTCTTCCTCAGAAGAAAACAACAGCTACACAGAGGTCTAAGAGGACTGAATGCACAGCAACAGAAACCTTCCTGTATTTGTACTTGAGAAGTGTTGTACAATCACCATAAAATGAAATGTTATTCTGAAAACAAGCAGGAACTCTACTTCTTTCAAAATGCAATTTATGGCTGATGGGAGTGGCTCATATTTTGTTTTCATCAACTGTAATGACACTGCTCAGTCAGTAAAATTATAATGTATGACTACTGTGTAAATCAGTCCCTCAAACTCCTATTTTGATGCATATGTAAACATAACCACTTAAAGTGATGTTAAAGTTAATACACATTTCAGAAGCCTGCATAAAACAAAAACAAGCTCCAACTGTAGTCCTCCAGAACATCCAATCTTGCACCACTCCTCATTCAGGATGCTTCCTCAGGCTGGTGTTTTGTACCTTACACTGTTTTTTTTTTTTTTTTCAGAAAGGTGAAAATAAAATCTTCTCTAAAGATGCTACTGAAAATATATTTTAGAAAGATGTAAACCTCAAACTTTTACAAGTTATCGGCCAGGATTCCACAAATACGGAAGGCAATCTTTTCTGGAAGACAAAATTTCTTGAGAGCTCCCTTTATAAGCAGTTCAATACTCAATTACACACACTGTATTTCAGGAGGAAAAATAGTTTACAAGTATTTAGTTAAAACCAAACTTTACTGTAACCTTACAAACAAGAAATGAATACTTCTCATGCTGCTGTGATGTTTTGACTCCTCTGGCCAAAAGCATACAAACCCTTTGAAGCTCTTTGCAAATGCAACCACCCAACCAGCCTAGGTTTTACTTCCCACTAGCAAATGACCCTGTGAAAGCCAAACCCAAAGAGTTTCAGTCAGCCTTAGATGAGCTGCTGACTTACAGCTACACAACTTCAACTCCATACCTAGCCCTAAGAAAACAAAAGGCAACACATCACAACATGCGGCAGAAGAGGAGTAAAGCACTGAGAGGAACTTGCCTCAAAACATACCTTGTGGGAAAAGTCCAAAGTTCTGCACACTTCCACTTCTCAGGAGGGAAATCCAAGTGCAAGCAGACTTTAAACATACCCCGTGAGTGGTCAGTGGTTAGCTGAGCTGATGCAGGCACTTGTCCCCATACCACACACAGTACAACCACTCAGGTACATAAGGACTGGTGTTCCAAGCAGAGGTGAAGCGCACATGCAGGGCTGGGCAAGGAGGCATGCAGTGAGTCCACGTGAACCCTGCCTACACACTGATCCTCTCCTCAGTGGCCTCTTTTTTCTACACCAAGTCTTTTAAAGAAAAAACACAGAATCTGACTCTGGCAAGGCCAGCACCAGCTCCTGCTCCCAGCATGCTGATGGTTGGGCCCCACACGGGGGAGCAGTGGCGGGGGCTGCAGGAAGCTGTGGAGAGCACCAGAGAACATACCTTCTTATGGACAACGGAGGAGGTGGAATTAACTGTGCTCTCGTCACTATGCATCATGACCAGTTCAGGGCTGCTCTCATCCAGGACCTCCTGCATGCTGCTCACACTGCTGCTCTGACTGCCCGTGCTCACAGACATGCTTGGGATGGAATGGTTGCTGCCCAGACTGTCCATCTTCCTACTCAGGTTTGATCCATGCTCACTGTCCTATAAAACAAGGGGCATCAGTTACAAACCCTGCAGGAGATCACCTGCCCAGCATGTGCCTGCAGTGCCCAAAATCTGTTCTAAAAGTGACTCTGTGGAGTTAAAAGTTTCTTTGCTTGTTATTTTGGCAACTATGTTTTTCCCCAGGCTGCTTAGGTTATGAAATAACTCCATATGGGGCAGTTAGCTTTTGCCTTTTTCCCTGAAATCTTCCTCCATCAAGCTTCAAGTAATTTTTTTTTTTTTCACATATTGGTAAGTCTGGGCATGGCTCTTGGCTTGAATTGGAGACATCCAGGAATACTGGATGGCTGGTGGAAGGACTCTCATAATTAAAAGGAGCAATCAAAGTTTGTATTAAACCAATGTTCCAAGGCAGGATATGCAACATCACATTTTGTGATTCAGAGGAGAAGACAACAAACTCATTTGTTTGTTATGTGATAAAGATCACATATTAGCAGGTATAGAAGCTTTAACCTCCATCTCCCAAGCAGTCAGCAATTACACTTTGTCAAGCTAAAAACCCCTTTAACCTCGAGTTTGCAGCGAGGATAAATTCTTCATTCACCTTTAAGCAGCTGACTCAGAAGAGCCTGCATTATTACAGCAATTAAAACTGTTGTAATCTATTTAGGCATATGCAAATAAATATCCCTCATATAGGACACTTTTGATTCTACAGACAAAAATCAGAAGTTACATGTTTTTTATGTTTCTTATTGCATACTCAATATGAGCACAGTAAAGCCAGAGTACACACTTAACCCAGACTGACTTAGGGAGTTTATGGAGGAGTCCTTTGTAATTAAGTAATGGCACGGAAGAGGCTTGCAAGGAGTTCAGAGTGAGGACTGAGAACTCCAAACATCCTTCATCTTATGGTTCAAAACAGCCTTAATTCACCACAATGAATGCCTCAATACTGCACCCCGTTTGTGCTGGCCTCCCAAGTGAGCTTGGGGAGAATGACATCACAAACCAATTAACAGGGTACTCATTTTGTTGGAGACCAACAGAAAGATCAAACTGCAGCCTTGACAGATTTGTATGTGATTGTGTGATTGTTTTTTAAGCAATCAGCAGATCCTCCAGAGCCTATGTGAGAGCACTTAAAATCCAAAATAATACTATTTTAAAGAGGACATATGCACATGAGAAGAAAAATATTTCCAGGATGCTCATATAAAGTTGAAGAAGTAACATAATGAAGCATCTGAGATGAAGATCTGGCTATGTAATTAGTGAATGTATATGCACAAAGGACAGGAATGAGATTGCATATACAACCTTAACATTGACCGTCTGACTTGAATACTTTCCAAATGACCTTAACTGTCTTGCAGGAGCTCTGAGGAATTAGTAATACTCTGAGCATTAGTAATATTTTGAGTGTTAAAGATTGGTAATGCTGCTTTTCCACCTTAGGAAGTCTCAAGCAGAAAAAGGAACCGTCTTGTGGCATTCCCAGTTGAGCAGCTTCTGTTAACCAGTTGAGTAGTGACTGAAGTACGTGCTGTGTTTCCCTTTCACTGCCAAGTTAGTGACACACACGAGCAACACAACCTCCTCTCATGGTACACGAGCTCAGTGGCAAAACACAGTGCAGAGCATGCTGTGCACATGCAGAGAGGGACCTTCACTGGGGTGTTAATTCCTGGAGACACAAGATCTTTTCTTTTCCCCCACCTTCTTTGGAGGAGTGGGGACAGGAGGAAGAAAAGATACATCTTGGAGTCAACTACTACCACATGTATCTTGCGTG